>NC_051161.1:115610387-115910387 GCF_013339745.2 Dermacentor silvarum
TCCCAGAAAAAGATATGCCAAATGTCAAATCTGAGCGCACATTGTATTGCTTTCAAATTGGTAAACAGTAGTTTGTATAAGTGGTCTCCACTAGTATCAAAATATGCATCGTGGTTCTTCTAATCCACATAGCCTTTTGGCAGCTAAAAGAAATTGTGTGGACTTGAGCATTGCTGAACCAATAGTGGGGCGTCTAAACTACTTCCATGTTAATTTCTTCATTGCTTTGTGGCTACAAGCTGTTTCAGTCAAGAAGACATGTATTTACCCGCATCTTGCTGTCTGCCTTCGGCCTGCTTGGCATAATCACTAAGGTTGACAACTCTCTGGCAAGGGTTGTGGTGGAAGGCAGGCACAGGAGCTGCCAGGTTCTACCTGCAACAAATTTCCACAAATGTTCTCAGTCCTACCATGTCGTAATTTACAAGAGAAATGCAGCAGTTGTCTATTTAACATGGCTACCAATACAAATAATGGTAAACAGTTAGGTCCTACAACGCAACTTGTACCCCGACAAAAACGACGCAGTCTTTATGTTTATGAAAATGCCGGCAAGACTAAAAAGAGTTTGCAGCCAGAACCTGAGCTCATGCCATCAAGTGATGTGCTACTCTACTGCAAATCTGCCATCTTAAAATGTAGTTGTATATTTTTACCAGCAGTAATTCAAGCTCAACTTCTCTTGACATGAGTGAATCATCAGGCTACATTAATTAACGAATTCCTATGGTCATTATTACAGGAAAGTGCAAGTTGCGAATGAAAATGGCCAACTGGGTAGTGAAGAATAACAATGTGCTTCTCTAAATTTTATTCTTGTTTTTCTGCATGTCTCCATCTTGCATTAGAATACAGAAAAACTTTCACATTCTTGACATTTCAGCCTGTTTATTTTTATTCCATAATGCATAATACTTCCGCAAGAGCAATAATGGTTCCTTTTAACTTTAAATAGTGGTAGAATATGAATGTCGCTGGAGCTAACGAATCGACAAGAGGACTTGTCTCCTACTCCTTGTCGAAACTTTGACTCTAGCAATGCACCTTGTTCTATGGCTCTCCATCATTAGAAGTTTCCGTCTTCCTGTGTGTGTAAATATGTCTTTTCACCATTGTGTTGATAAAATTGTAAAAAGAGGCAATTAGTAAACATAACTGACGAGAAATTTGGACTTGGTAGATAACGACAGAGTAAGCGCACAACATTAACACGCGGACAAAGGAGGCTTGTGTGTCTTTTCTCCTCCTGCCATGTCTCGTCTATGAGCGATTACTCTGTCCCTATTTAAACGTATTACCGTTTGCACAATAATACTAAAATGAATAAGGCAGGAATGAGGACAAGAAATTACAACAAATAGCATAATACTGCTAAGTAGATATGCCAAAGTGCCTGCTACGATTTGTCTCACCCATAACGTGCTGTATAAGATCGCCACTTCTTGATTTGCCGCTTCTTGAATACCTAAAATAAAGCACATTTCAAAATTTAAATAAACATGCTGGACAACAGCAGTAGATGACATCATGAGACAACATTGTTTCGTACAAGAAAGTAAACTAATCACTGATACATGATAGACGAAATTTTTTAAATTAAACTACTAGAAGACTACGCCACACCTCATTATATTTCATTCAACGCTGTCAGAGTTTCTTCGTACAAGAAAAAATGTATTTCTTCATGAAAGCAGTTAAATATAACACATAATTCTACTATTACAAGAAAATCTCATACAGCGACTAAGCCATTTACAGCTGTTTACTTAAAATTGTTATATGCACATCACAATAGCCAAGAAAGCATTAACTTGATTGGGTTCATAGACAAATCACTGGGAGGCACAACTTTGCAAGGAACTCATGTCTGCTTGCGAAATATAAGTGCTAACATAAAAATACAAATAAAAGGATCCTTATTTCCATAAAACACAAGACACAAAAAAGAAAATCCAGTAATAATATTACACGATCACCACAGAACCGACCTAGGTTTTGTAAGACTAATAGGTTTTACTATATAAAGGTTGCAGCAAATTCATGCTTTTCAATGGTAACAGTGAAAATAAAGATTACTTGAGAAATAATACATCATAAATCGGTTTAGATTGTTAGCTGTGTTTCTGACCTGCAGCCAAACGGACATTAAATTTGTTTTGTTTCAATGCGTAAGGCGTTGTGGCTCTTACGTTTGTGCAGGTAGCTGCCTTACCGCTACAAAAATTCATGCGATGCCACATCGCGGGACACTCCATACAGCATTGTAGTGCTTTTATTATTTTCGGTAATGTACCTGAAGCGCTAGAGAATCTTCAAGCTGCACAAGCTGTCTTCAATGTTTCTGACGACTTGTCTTCGGCAGCGAATGTCACACTGGTGCTACAAGTTTTTCTACACTTCAACTTACGCAGTACTTGTTATTCTGCGAATTTTTCAATTCGGCAGGCCACTTGTCACTAAGATCTATAAAAAAGGTGTTTCTCGTGGTAGTAAAGCTTTGTTATATTAGATTCTCTCCAGAGGCCTCTGTCTGCCACTAGTATTTTCGAATGCATCGGTGCGCGCAAGCCTCCACGCGCATGCTTAGGAAACGTCTGTGAACTTCCAAGAGAAACGTCATGCTAAATGTAGCCAAACCGGATGTGCCGGTTGCACGCTGTTTGTAAACTCGAACAAAAGTTTGTAGGCGCACCTGAAAAGGTAAGTGCAAAATGACACAGGTCATTTCCCGCTGGTACGATTTCGCATGCGTCTGGCAGTCTCAATGCGTTACGATCTCTCACATCACAATAAAACTCGACGCAGCGCACACCACAACACTTCGGGTGCTTTCCACGGTCCGACGAGCTGCACTTCTTCCATTACGCCAAAGACGAAATCGGCGACACGCTGCTGCTGGCCGTCCTTGTCGTCACAATCGTGTAACACGGAATGAAGTTACCACCGTAACTTACCGTAACGTGCAGTTGCAGTCGTCCCCTAACAGAGCACTTTCAGAGCCATTCAACAACGAAAGCGTGCTCGCGCATGATGCAACACAACTTCAAAATGGCGTCATGCTTTTTATGGCTTCGGCTTCGGATGATTTCGGAGCCGCATATCACATACGTGTACTAGTTTCGGTTTTGTAGCGCAGCTACATTAAGCCAGGTTTTCGCCTCTTAGCCGTCGCCGCACTGTGACGTAACACCAGGGCCATCGATTCTCCAGCAACTCGGCTCGTCGCGGTCGCCGCGCGGCCACCGCTCTTGCCGTTGGGCGCTCGCCGCGCCCTCTGTGAGACGTTACACCACGGGCCTCGATTCTCCGGCGACTCGGCTCGTCACGGTCGCCACTCCTACACGTGCGTGACCGACGTTGCTTGACAACCGCCACAGCTGGCGCGCTCGCCGTGCCCTCAGTTTGACATCAGACCACAGGCCTCGATTCTCCGGCAACTCGCCTCGTCGTGGTCGCCGCCCGGCCACCGCTCCTGCCATTGGACACTCGCGGCGCCCTCTGTATGACGTCACACCCCACACTCCGCGGCTATGATAACGGGGAGTATAGAAGGGGAGAGCTCGCGTCGCCGCCCACAGCACATAGTTGAGCCCGCAGTATGGATGGTGAGAACTCGGCCAGCCTGAAGGAGGCCAGGGACAAGCAAAGCCTAAGCGCAGCCGGGGGTCTGTAGCTATCGCTACTCGACTAGGTTTAACCAGAGCTAAACCACGGCCAATTTTCTTTCCTCGCGTCGAAAATAAATTGCTCTGCTCACTGATAATCATGTAAATAATGTTCACGAATGAAACAGCCATGAATTTAAACATGCATCTTGAGATAAACGCTACGTTCACTTTTTCAGAAGCAAAATTTGCTAGTCCAAGTCTCGTTACGTGTGCAATATCTATCATATTGCTTCCGAGCGTGCTAGAAGTGTGATAAAGACGCGGCGTATTTGCGCTTATTTGCTTAGCTATAACGGTGCCGCTGCACTCGATCTCTATCAAGTGCACTTTGCACTGATGTAAGGTAGAACTATAAAGACGCCTGTGTTACAGAATAATCTAGTACACATGAAGTTACTAGAACTCCTGCGTATCGTCCACAAGGTCTTGCGTTGTGTGCCGCTGTCACCAACTGCGGGCGCAGACATTCGACAAAGATTTCTCCACACATTTTCCAGGAAGATCCTTCACCGCTGGCTCATGGCGTGAAAAGCCCATGAGGTTGGTTCTTCACAAAGTTTTGCCGCGCGCCAAATGACAGCCCGCAACGAGCTGGCGGCCAGAGCTCAGACGTCGACGGAGTCGTACGTCGCATACATCCAAGACGTACTAGCCTTGTGCCGTACCATTGACAACGACATGCCAGAGACGGACAAGGTTGGCCACGTGTTGAAAGGCATAGCTGACGATGCCTTCAACATCCTCATGTGTAAGCACTGCACCACGGTTGACTCCACCATCACAGAATGCCGGTGCTTTGAACAAGCAAAAAGCAGGCGGATTACTCAGCGCTTTAACAGACTCCCGAATACAGCTGCGATCTCCTCGTGCGATGATCCCGTGACACCCCCTCCTTTCTCGCCGCCTAACAACCTGGCCAGGATTGTTCGCCAGGAGCTCGAAGCCATGGCTCCAGCCGCTTATCGGGCAACTGCTCACGACCATTTGGCGACAATATCTCTCATTCGGGCCGTCGTACGTCAGGAGGCTGCAAATATGGGCGTCGTATTTCCACAAGCCCCCAGTTACGCCCCTCCGCCCATGTGCGCTTCCGGTCCTCCCACTGAACACCACACCACCCCAATTGTTGCTGCTGCCGCTTCCGCTCCCCGGTTCACACCCCGCTACCGCAACCCTTCTGAGTGGAGGACGCCTGACGATCGACCAATCTGTTTTTCTTGCTCTCGCGTCGGCCACATTTCACGCCACTGCCGCAATCGTCATAATTACCGACCAAGTTTCCCCGGTGACCGCCGCCAAGATCGTGGCCCGTACTACAGCACATCTTTTCTCGACGACCAACTCCCGGCCCGTGATCCTCACCGTCTTTCTTCGCGCTCTGAATCGACCTACGCCGATATTGCCGCACAAGGACACTGGTCCAGCCGATCGCCGTCCCCTCAGAGTCGCCAGTCGCGCTCCCCTCAACGCCGTCGCTCTCCTTCTCCGGCTTCCTCTGGACACCACCCAGGAAACTAGCCAGTGCAGCTCCGGGAGGTGAGGCTGCATTGACGACAAGGACCGCAAAACCTCTATTGACCCCTACTTCAAGACGCAATTTGCTCGGTATTCCCGTCGACGGCGTGCCCGTTACTGCTCTCATCGATACTGGCGCCCACATATTTGTTATGAGTTCTACGCTACGACGCCGCCTACGCAAAGTGTTAACACCTGCCATCTCTCCTACTGTGCGAGTAGCTGACGGCATCCGAACACCTGCTCTTGGTATGTGAACTGCCCGCGTTACTGTTACACGTTACACCACACTTCAGTTCTCTTCACTGTTCTCGACGCTTGCCCGCATGATGTCAATCTTCGTATTGACTTCTTGAGTGCCAACTCTGCCCTCATCGATTGTTCCTCTGACATTTTGCGGCTCGAAATGCCATTGTGTCCTGATGACACCGCATCAAGCAACACTCGCCTACGTTCCCTGGAGTTTCTACGACTACCCGCGCAGGCTGCTACCTACATCCATATGTCACCGTTTCCCCCAGTCCCTGATGGTGAATATGTGGTCGCTCCCCTGACAGATCTGATCCTCTCGCGCAACATTGCACTTCCTCATGCCGTAGTGCTTATTGCCAACAACAAAACGTTGCTTCCAGTCCTCATCTTTTCTACTTCGACCCATGTTCTTCCTCAAGTAATTTCACTAGCCGAACTGTCACCTTTGGAAGAATGTACTGTTTCTGCATTCGCTGCTGACGCTGAGACCGTGACGCACCCTGCCATACCAGCGCCAACCCAGGCACTTCTGGACAAAATGATACCCCCTGACCTCTTACCTTCCCAAAGTGAAGCACTCCGTTGTGTCCTATTTTCGTACCTTGACGTATTTGATGTTGCGAACAGTCCACTAGGCCGTACACATGTCGTGGCCCACCGCATCGACACTGGAGAGGCCAGCCTCCTTCACAAGCACCCTTACCGAGTATCTCACTCTGAGCGCCAAGTCATCCAAAAGGAGGTAGAGAAAATGTTTGATAAAGATGTTATAGAGCCTTCCTCTCGCCCTTGGGCATCCCCTGTAGTGCTTGTGAAATAGAAGGACAACAGCTGGCGGTTTTGCGTCGATTATCGCCATTTCAATCCGGTAACGAAGAAGGATTTGTATCCTCTCCCACGAATTGATGATGCGCTCGACTGCCTCCATGGTGCCAAATATTTCTCGTCGCTAGATCTGCGCTCGGGATACTGGCAAATTGCCGTCGATGACCGCGACCGCGAAAAGACCGCATTCATCACACCCGACGGCCTCTACCAATTTAAGGTTATGCCTTTTGGGTTGTGTAATGCTCCTACAACTTTTGAACGCATGATGGACACTCTTCTACGCGGTCTGAAATGGTCGACCTGTCTTTGTTATCTGGACGACGTCATCGTTTTCTCGCCCAGCTTTGACAGCCACCTCCCTCGTCTGTCGGCCATTCTCGACATCTTTCGCTGGGCTGGCGTCCAGCTCAATTCATATAAGTGTACCTTTGGGCGCCACCAGATCAAATTACTTGGACACCTAGTCGACGCTACTGGTGTCCAACCGGACCCTGACAAGGTCCGTGCCGTCCGCGAGTTCCCGGTTCCATGGTCCACGCAAGAAGTACGCAGCTTTCTTGGGCTCTGCTCCTACTTTCGCCGCTTTTTTTCTCAACTTCGCGGACATTGCTCGACCCCTCATGGACCTACTAAAAAGGATGCGGCCTTTTCTTGGGGTGCGGACCAAGCGTCTTCCTTTGCGTCGTTGATTTCTGCCCTCATGACACCACCTGTGCTGGCTCATTTTGACCCGGCTGCTAGAACAGAACTTCGCACCGACGCAAGCGCCCATGGCATTGGTGCTATTCTCGCCCAAACACAGAGCGGATCCAACTGTGTGATAGCGTATGCTAGTCGTCTTCTGTCACAGTCGGAGAAGAATTACGCCTTAACTGAGCGGGAGTGCTTAGCTCTCGTCTGGGCTGTCGCGAAATTCTGTCCGTACCTATATGGACGGCCGTTCGTGGTCACAACAGACCACCATGCGCTCTGCTGGCTCTCAACACTTAAAGACCCCACAGGGAGGCTCGGTCGTTGGGCATTACGATTAAAGGAGTACACGTTCTCGGTAGTGTACAGATCTAGCAAGTTACAAAATGACGCCGACTGCCTCTCCCGCCATCCCGTTGAACCATCCGACTCCACTGAAACGGACCCTGACACCTATGTCTTGGCGATAACGGACCTCACCCATGTGGCCGACGAACAACGTAGAGATCCATCGTTACTCTCTCTTATTGACCGTCTGCAATCCGGCACCCTCGACCCTTCCATCAATATGTTCTTACTTCGGGATAACGTTCTTTACCGCCGCAACATGCACCCCGACGGCGCAGAACTCCTGCTCGTTGTCCGGCATCATCTGCGCAGGGATGTCCTCGTCCAGTTTCATGACGCCCCCACTTCCGGGCACTTACGCGTCTCCAGAACTTATGATCGCATACGACGACGTTTTTTCTGGAAGGGCCTTTATCGGTCCGTTCGGCGCTACATAACATCTTGTGACCTGTGCCAGCGACAAGAAACCTGCGACTCTACCTGCTGGTCCCCTTCAGCCAAGTGACGTTCCAGCCGAGCCGTTTTATCGAGTGGGCCTGGACTTGCTGGGTCCATTTCTAATTTCCACGAAAGGCAACAAATGGATTGCAGTCGTTACGGATTATACCACTCGATTTGCAATTACTCCAACGTTGCCAACCAGCTGCGCCGCAGACGTAGCCGACTTCATACTGTACGACGTCATCCTCCAACATGGTGCTCCACGTCACCTACTCACAGATCGCGGTCGCTGCTTCCTGTCTCGTATGGTTGACGATCTACTTCAATCATGTGCTACTCAACACAACTTCACGACCTCGTATCACCCTCAAACCAATGGACTCACCGAACGCTTAAACCGTACACTGACCGACATGCTTTCTATGTACGTTTCCGATGACCACCACGATTGGGACGTTGCGCTCCCGTTCGTCACATTTGCATACGACCCATCGCGTCATGAAACTGCCGGCTACTCACCCTTCTATCTTCTATTTGGACGCCATGCCTTACTACCCTTTGACACCTTGCTCCCTTCTGATCCAGCCTCCACGTCCACGATTTCCTATGTGCAAGATGCCATCACGCGTGCGCTCGTCGTGCGCTCAGTAACCCGCGCTCGGCTCTCGTCATCACAGACCGCACAAAATGCCATCTACGATCATCTAAACCGGGATACTGATTTTCCACCGGGCTCTCTCGTCCATCTCTGTCTCCCATCTCGTCGTGTCGCCCTCTGTGAAAAGTTAATGTCGCGGTACGTCGGGCCCTACCGCGTGCTGCGCCAGGTGACTCCTGTCACCTATGAGATATCTCCCATGGCATCCACCTCATCGACTGCCGCATCACGAAGTGACATGCTACATGTTTCCCGCCTCAAACTCTACCATTGTGATAGTCCATTTTGACCACAACAAGCACCGGGATGGTGCTTCATCGACCGGGGATAATGTCACGAGCAATGGCAAAGACAAAGACGTTGTAGTGGGGCTGGGTCAGAAGCTCTCTTGCCGGACTGAAACCTGCTGGAACCTGGGCGTTCTGTGCAGTCTTGACTAGACAAGCGCTAGCCGTTTACTGTAAATAAATACTCCCCGTAACAATATCTTTAAAATGTTTTACGCTTGGTTACAGGAAGATTATCTCTGTATTTGGCTGGTTAAGCTCTGCGCCACCAGATGGCTAGACCGTGCGTGCCGATCAGGCCGCTCACGCACGTCTACGAAGCTCCTTCATCACAGCGGTATGGAGGGGCTTTAGTTTACGCCTCTGCATATCCGTCAAAACACCCAGCTCGCCTGTTGTTACCGGAATGCCGGACACGCTCGGCGCTGCGACAGAACGCTCGCAACGCATGCTGATTGATCGCTCTCGCTGGGGATCGACGGGCGGGCCGCTAGCGAAGAGGTTGGAGAGCCTTCGTGCGCTGGCTCAAAGAGCACCGGAAAAAGACGACAACACCTACAACACGTCACAACATGACGTAGAGACAGCGAAGGCGGAGCTTAGCCCCGATCACTCGGCGAGCGAGTTGAGGAAATCCATGGCTAGGGAGGAGGGTAACCTGTAATCGCCCGTAGCTCTCTTAATATGAGATGCTTCACTTAAATTGTGGCGCGAATGATTTACTATAGCTGTACCCTACGCGTCTACAAAATTTGACCGAACCGTTTCAGGCACCCTTTAACGTCCCATGACAGAGCAACGTGTGCGCGGCACGGAGAGGAGTCGAGACACTTTTTACGGTTTACCTAGAACTGTTTCGCTGGTAAAATCGGAATAGCATCTGCCAAACTTACCAGCCCTGGCGCATCACAGCCAATTAAAGCGTTAGATATTCATTTAAACGGAAGGACAGTACGCAATAGCTATGTGCTTGTCTGGTTACATTTTCAAGCAAACAAACTGAAGATAGTAAGCCTTTATCGTTCTCAAGTCATCATAAGTTAACGCTGAAATGTATTCAGGAGACTGTATACTCTGAGAAACATTCAAGCAAAAAGATTTTCAGCTGCTCTGCGCCTAATATTGGTCTAGGGTCACAACATCGAAAAGTGTGTGTTCTCGTTGTTTATGCCTTGGTGAGCATCGGCCCTGGAAACCTACCAAGGGAAGCTACTTCATCTAGTCAATTTACAGAGCAGCAATACACGCGGTTCTTCACCAATATATTAATTATATCACTTTACTTTGACATCAAGATCAAAATAGCGGAACAAAACTCGCCATCTAGCGTGCCACTTGACCACTTGGTCGCTGAGAATCAGCTGTATTACGAGAGAAATATATTTCCGGATTACCCGTCGTATTACAGCACTTAGCGCTTCATATTTTTTTGTTTATAAAGCCATAACAGTCGATTTGATTTGTAGAGAGCTCTTTATTTTGTCTCTGAAGCAGAAATCGCATTGACAGAAAGTTTCACATCATAAGAAACATAAATTTATTCACACGGTATTTACAATATATGAAAATTGAAACAAGCCATAATTTAGTGAACCTTTAAGACAAATTCGGTGAAATAATTCATAGGCATACTTTCGCTTATTTCTTAACAAGTGCGGTTCGGAAAGCATGGTGGTGCCTTTTTTACCTGTTGCCTTTTTATCCAAAAAGCTGTAGTGTTATAGGCGCATACTCCTATGCAGAATGGCTGCTCTCCGTAACATATGTCACAGGGATAGGGACATCTAGACTCTGATTGGCAGCCCTGTAAAAAAAAGGACATTCACAGTTCCACACAGAACGACAATGCTGTGTCCCTGAAAGACCCTCTTCTAGGCAATTTATTGCTAGTGATCTGCAGAAAGTTCAGTATTGCCCAATAAAATCATGGCGAAAAAAAAGGCTGGATAAGCAACCAACTTAGCATCCACATTTTGCAACGCAACATTCGCCTGCCCAGATGGACTAATACAATAATCAACATCCTGTAAGTATTCGAACTTAATTGATATAATATGAAATACTGCTACAGCTGACTCGTTTGCTTACTGTAAAAGCAAGCATTCGTCACCCTGTCGATGAAGCTGCTTCAGTTTTTTCATCAAACTAGTTTTCCACCAGGTGACCAAATTTACCAGGCACCGTTTGACTTTCCATCACTGCTAGTGATTTGAGTGCTCCACATCCACAGTGGCGAATATTGAAGATGGACTTCCGGTAAACATTTATGGTAGATTTATGACACTATTTATATAAGGAACTCATATGCTACACGTGTTGGTTCGTGAGCTCAGTTCTTTAAACGATGGTATTTTCGAATTGGTTGGTAGTTTGCAATGACAGCATTTGCATGTATTTGCCGTTTCTGTCAGTATGCGTCAACGATAATATCCTGTTATCCTCAACATACACTTCATTGGTGACCGTTTTAAAATTAACTTTAATCTCAAGGTTCTGACCAATAACGATGAGGCACCGCTCTCCAGTGGCCCCTTCGGCCAACAAACACTCACTGAGAGCACAACCTAAGCCATTGTCAGAGGACGGCTGCAACGAAGGAAGAAAACATGTCTTACCAGCAAGAGGACAGAGAGTTGTGAAATTATTTCATGAATTAAAGCTTGATAATTAATTTACTGTAAAGAGAAAATGACGCCAAGAAGCTGAGGAAGCAATATCCGTCTAAGGAAAACATGCAAAAAGGAACGCGATGAGATAAAGTGAACGGATGGAGGCGAGACGTTTTAGTGACACGAGAGCGGGGTTCAGGCTAAGCGCAATAGATTGTTTCTGGGCAGTGGGCTCTAGCCGCGTATGCCTCCGCCGGGCGCGGGCGGTAACTACAAGAACTGACCCAGGCCGATGGTCACTTACCCTGTACTGTGGAGCTAAAGGACAGAAAGGAGATATGCAGAGAAGAGTTAAATATCAGTTTGGGCTCTACCGGACAGAAGACATAGTATCCTGCTTGCTTCCAACGAGTTAGCGGTGGCTTGATGGAGGCGCTTCGCAGAAAGAGGTGCGGTGCTGTGTGCATTCTCGGGAAGCTAAACAGACGTTCGTTGCGGGTGACACGTGGCGTAATCGGCTGAAGCTGGTCGAGCCAGGTATGTACCCTCTGTACGTGCTGCGAGGGCGGCAGCGGACGGCTTCATGGATGCTGAGAAACTCGCCTTCAACTCGGTTTGCTGACCCATGAAGCCTCTCAGCTGCAAAAAATCTGAGGTCATTCTTTATTGCTGTGCGCAGCCCAAGTACGCAGTTGTTGTGCGCAACCCAAGTACGCTGTTGTTGTGCGCAGCCCAAATTTGCATTATGGCAGCTGTGAAAGAAAGCGTGTACAGCAATGAGTGCATTGCTTCATGCAACCATGCAGCTCACGCGGTACTGAATGGAACTAAGAAGGGGTATTATTTCTGGCGTTAGCACAGGGGCAAGTTGAATGTAAAGATACACTGTTTTAGTGCCTCTTCGGGCCATAGAAGCAGTCAGCAAATATCTTACTCTGTTGATCACCGCAAGCTCCTTTCCACCAGTTCTAGTGGAAAGGAGCTTTAGCACATGCTAATATCATGAACATGCGGGTGTTGCATTCTTCTTGGCTAGCGAAGAGTGGTAGGCTGGGCGCGGTCCAGGATGGTGATTTGCTTACACCGTGGATATACCCTGGGGTGCTGTGCAGGATGCGCCGAGTTTCTCGTTCGCACGAATTTCACCCGAGTTTGCTCGATGGCAGTCAGTGAACGGAGATAGCAAGGAACGTGCAAGAATAGCAGGCAAAAAGAAATGTCGAGATAAAGCCGCGTATGACAACATGAGCGCACCCTGCGCGGCACAGTGATTCCGTGCTTCAAGCACAGAAGACTGCGCAGCAAAACGCGCCAGCGCCGCGTATTGTTATCAACGTATTATTACTATTTAGCAATACCGTGACTGTACCGCTGTCTATTTGCATACTTGCCGTGAGCCACTTGCCACGCCTTTCTAGGGCGCGTAAAGGGCGTGCCTCCTCTTTCGAGCATTATCTTTCTATCCTCTGTCGAATGCGAACAGGGCACATGCGGTGCATTGTTGCGCCTACACTTTCCCTCAATCGATTACGTTCAAATACAACAAATAATATAAGAAACACTTTATTTCTTGAAGTATCTCTTTTTCGTTTGGAATGCCACAAATGTTTGATGAGAAACAGAGATCGAGCGAATTATTAAATTTTGCACTTTTTTGCCGCGAGTGGCGACAGTGAGGCGAAAGCTTACAAGCGGATACATTTTAGAGGGTCGCACGCACGAGGGAGTTCATACGCTGAGCAGTCGCCAGGGGCACTGCAGTGCTATCCTTGATAGGGTGCCTTGATGCCCGCGCGCATCGAGGCACTCTAATCCTTGATAAAGTCAGTCATGAGAATGATCTTTCCATTTCCTGACTATTAGGGGAATGGCAACGCAGCGCTACGGCATGGTTGTTCACCGCAGGTGCTTCACTTAGGCGGCTATTAAGGCCGCCGCTTTACCACTGAAACGACGGGAGCAACGGTTGTCACTGCAAAATGGCTGTGCGGTATTCTAGGGTCCGTAGTGACGCAGCACAGTGAACATGCGCCCGTTTATCTGCGAGCGGGAAGCCTCCGCGATGCATTGCAAAGAAGAGCGCGCTGCCCAGTGACACAATTCATCGCTTGTCATCGCTTGCCCAGTGAAGGTGCCTCCGTTAGCATGTATACGCAGAGTTTGAGTGTGTTGTCCTCTCCAATGTGCTTGCCGATTGCCTCTGCTGCTGAGCTAACAGCGATCGCAGATAGATATAGTAACGACAGCGCAGCAATCGCATTTTGGCGGGTGATGGCTCCTGTGTTCAGTTAGGAAATTAAACTTCGAACGCAGGAAGGGGTTGCAACTATTTAATGTGCCGTGCTTGTGATGAAGAAATGCCATCGCACTGGGTGTAAAAAGCGAGCGTTTCTCGGCACTGACCATGTTTGCGACACTGCAGATCCAATACACCACCGATGACAGAGCAGCCATCTCAAACAACAGCTGCGATACCTTTACGTTGGAAAACACTACGCACTGCTCAGCATCGTCATCCACCACGGCGCATCAACACCTTGCAAGCAGCTACAGTGTCGTTCCGATAATTATTTGCTGTGCGCTACGTCGCTACAATGCAGACAATGAACCATGTTGTGGGGCCATCACAGCCTAAGAAGATAGATGCATGAGCCAGCGAAAGTCGCCGCTTTGTTTTTGATAGTGGCTCTCAGTTACAGTGCATCACCGATGACAGTGTGCTGTGCGTATTTTCTGTCGGCGGTCAAGATTTTTGATGCCTCTCAGTTCCGCACCACGTCGCTGTTGCCGGAAAATAAGTTGGGCGTGGCCCAACCGTGGCGGGCGCGCGCACAAGAGTTACATGCCTCGCGCGGGGCGTGACGTATGGTTTTGATTGACACGCGAACTCGGGCCAAACTCGTACATCGCGAAACCCCCCTCGAGTTGAACTCGGGAACATGGTGGCGGCAGCAGCAGCCTGTGTAATCGCATCCAGCGGCAGCAAGCGTCAATATGACCATCTGGACCCGTTCACCTACATGTCCGACGTAGAGTTTCAGCGTCATTTTTGCCTTTCCAAAACGTGAGTGCGCTGGCTGTGTGACGAGTTAGGCAAAGGCCGTCGTCTGCGGAGATAGGGTGGCGGGCAAATTATGCTTTCCCAGCGTAGACTGGTGTGACTAGGCTGCGGAGGAATAGTTCGTGCGATCGCTTCGGCTCTCTCCTGTTTCAAGCAAGCTCGTCCACCGCGCCCCAGCCCCAGGCCAGGTCCGGCGTCGTCATTGGAGTACTGGAGCACCTGCGAGCACCTGGGGTTCAACCCGGACCAACCAACCTGCGCAGGCGAAGTAGTCACATTATATTGGAAGACTCATAATGGACGCCGGGCTGCCTTCCGATGCAACAGGTGCCGAAATCAGTTTTGGCAGGTACACGGTACCGCTGCACGGCACGGGCAGAGAGGCGAAGGAAGTTACTGCGCCCACACGGACCGCCTCATCCGTCCGAACGACCACCTCTCCAGGCGGCAAATGATTTGGCTCACGTACTGCGTGAGCAAAAGCGTAGACATATGGATGTTGAAAGAGACCGTAGACTTGTTTGCTCTATCGGAGCACGTCATCGCCGACTGTAGGAGCTACCCCCGTAAGGTCGCGATGGACGAGCTGCTGGCGCGAGCTCCACTCGTTGGCTCCGGGAAGACAGCGCAAATTGACGAGTGCCTTCTTCGCGGCGAGCAAAAGTGCATTCGAGGCCGCCTAATGACGGGCGACAACGTTCCGCCGAGCCGCCAAAACTACGGTGGTGTTAAAGATGGTGGCCCATGGGTCTTCGGCATGGTCTGCGCGACCTGAGGGGTGCTGCTACTTTTCAAGGTCGACCGACGAAAGGCGGCGACGCTAGGCGCCATTATTGCAGCCAATGTTCAACCGGGGACCATTATTCATAGTGACGAATTGGCCGCATACAACTGTATCCCAAATTCAGTGGATACTAACGGGGCTATGCCTCAATCTGCATTGGGAGACAGTTAACCACAGCGTGCACTTTGTGGAAACCAACACGGGCGTTCACACGCAAAAAATAGAAAGTTATTGTCAAAAAGTGAGGCGCCACCTCGTCAGCAGTGGGTACAGAGTAACTGCACTGATGCTGGAGTCCCACCTGGGATGAATGTGGTGGCACTCAACGGCCACGTGCGCTGCAAAGACCCTTTCTTGCGTTTGTTAGAAGCCACAGATGGCTGGGGCTACCCAGTATAAAGACTCTTTCCTGCGGTTGTTAGAAGTCATCGCTCGGCGCTAGCCAGTATGAAGGTGCGTCACAATGTAAAAAAAATAAAGCGTAGTTTTTTATCCTTGCATGACTGTTTTCCGACATTGCTGAGTGCTTACACGGTAAGCGCGCGGCAAACCACTTCTGCGCGAGCCGACGCTCCCTTCGTCTCGAAGCCTTACTTTAGCGCGAGCAACGAGCGATCTGTTGAAAGCCCAGTGTAAAAATCAGGCGCACACCAATCTGTGCTCGGAAATTGGAGCGCATGCACGTAGCGAGCCGCACCAATTAATTCCAGAGGAAAGAGTAAGAGCAACGAGCGATCTGTTCAAAGCCCAGTGCGAAAACCAAGCGCACACATATCTGTGCTCAGAAATGCTAGTGCAGGCACGTAGCGAGCCGCGCCAATCCAATCCAGAGGAAAAAAGAGGAGGGCGAGCGTGCCCTCGTGGTATAACGCGAAACGTTTAAACTACAAATTAGTCTAATACACGTTCAGTGTACAATTTGTAAACTTTAAAACACCTATACCCTACGGTAACGTGACTAATATCATGGTACTAAATGCATTTATTTGATAACTTGCCTGTGCCTTTAATGCACTCGGTGGAACGACAAACAAGTGAAAGAATGCACGACCATGCACCGACCGTATGATCACGTGAGCCCCAGTTTGTTGACCGCCCATATGGCAACGCCCAAGGGATGATGGCCACCCAGAGTGAATCTAGATAAACCAATGAAACTGGAGGTGTGCCGACGGACAAACTTTGTCTTGTTACCATTAGTTCTTTCATCTTGGGGCGTCGCCAGAGCTCGTGAAGATCCCGAGTTTCGCCAAACTCGGGGCATCCTGCTTTGCACCCCTGATGGCAGGTTTCCTCATTCATATTGCGTGCAAAATGGTTAAATGATGTCAACTATGATAGCCACTTTTGATTTGAAATCCAACAAAAGAACAAAAATAGGTAAATTGTAATTCAAAAACATGAAGACAAGCAGTGCACAGGATAAGTGATAGACTTTCTTTTATTGAAAAAGATGTCACACAAGTGCAAGTATGCCACCAGCAGTGGGTAACAAACTTTCAAGTGTAGGTGAGAGGTTAACAAAATGCTACAATCACATTCAAATGTAAAATAGCCTTGAACACAGAACACTGACATTATATTGTACGGAATGAGAGGGCATGGCTCCATCCGTGGCACCACATACTACCCTCCCCATAAAAAAAATCTGCGAAAAGAACAAAAGCATAACACTCTTAAGGCATGACTTAAAATCAGTGGCGTCGAAACTTTATTTTCACAGGGGGAGCAAAAAAAAACACTACTAAAGTATTCATCATCATAATTTTTTCCCCTTGAGTGCCCAACATTTGCTAAATAAACATACTGCCATAAAGGCATTATTAAAAAGAAACTGCAATTTCGGTTTACTTCTGCAAATAATTAAAAACGTAGTGCCTGAACAGTGTGCTTTGTACGACGTTTTGTAAAGATTTTGTTACCCATATTCTATCGATTTCGCCAGACTGTATTTATATACATTCATAATTTGATGCGATTGTAGTTTACCCCCTGTAAGCGAGGGTGTCAAAGAAATTAAACTTAAGAGAGCTGGCATTCAGAAATACATAAATCACTGACATGGTGAGCATGTTGTTCGGTTAGCGGTGGTAGCGACAGCAAACTAGAGTGCACGTACGAAAACACACGTGTAATTGATATAAGTGTAGAAAAGAGGAAAGTAAACAGTCCGACAGCTTTTCATTTGTACAATCTTCGGTGCATTAATTTACTTCATCAGGGATAACATATTCCAAGCTACAGTCAAAACATGCAATATTATGACACATCAGAAAATAAGAACTTAAATTTCAATCGCGTGAGACATTGCTAGCCAGGGGGAAAACACAGTAAATCGTAAATGCGCCCAAGAAAATTACGACATGCGCATATTCATCGTAGACTCACAATAACATTTCAGAAATAATTTGTATGGATATGTCAATGGCAAAATAAAGTTAATGTAATCAAACACATAATTTACACATCTTAAACATGCTTTCCAAACACAGAAATATTAATGAATGCTATAACGATACCATGGACAGCTGGGCTAGTTCGTACGTATTTATACTGAAACAGCAAGAAGAAGACACGGACGAAGAGAGCAAACCGGCAAGAACAGCGCTGGTTCTGTTCAGTTTACTCGCTTCGTCCGTGTCTACTTCACGCTGTATCAATATGAACTATACTGTGTAATCAACCTAGGAACCAAATGTTTATTGCTAACTGATGTTTGAAATGCTACAAAGTCGCACAAACACATTTATGAGGTCTTGCATCTTATGGTCACACTGTGCCAAACGTGGACTTCCTTTCCGATGTTTTTACAACAAACGTTTCAATTACGGACTCTAAGCTAAAAGTGGCGGTTAAATCGCCGTGCACGTGCAAAAGGAGTAGATGCGTCAACCTTTTCTGCGACATGGGCTTCCGAAAGCACGTCTTCATACGTCACAGGACACTGAAGGATCGTTCGGATGTTGCCAATGACATGGGGACCGTAAGAATTGGAAGCACAAGTTTGAGCCATGCTCCCTCATTTGTAGATGAGAGTGCGCCGTCGCTCCCCCCGCTCCCCCTGTTCCGGCTCTCCTGCTTCAAAATCCAAGAGCAAACAACCGAAAAATGTCTTGCTAAGTTTTGCAATGAATAAAATTAAAATTGTCAAATTTTCTCTTAACTTTCTAAATAATGAACCTGCACAGCTTCAGAGGAAAGAAAGCCTGATAGCAGGTTTGCAAAAAATAGCATCAAATAAACATACGTCGCTTACCAAGGACACCTCTAGGACACCTCAATTATTGTGCAAGATCTTGCACAATAATTGTGTATATGCTTCTCTCGTTTAAAATGGTTTAGCAGACAGGGAAAAATGGCTGTCGCAACAGCTGGTGCAGGCATAGTCTGCACACAAACAGCCACTGCTGCAAACATGCTACTGCAAGACACAAAATTGGGCAAGTTGTGGCATAAAGAAAATTGCAGTTTCACTCGTAATAGATGTTGAAATATAATGCACAGTAAGCCTGCTTCATGCGGTGTTTGTGGGAGTGAACATTTGCTTATGCAAGTGAGACGTAAAATAAGTACGGAGTCATATTTGTGGAACTTGTGCCTTCCAGTGATGAAGTGGAAAGACTCGGCTTTTGTTGCTCCTCTTTCGCACCCAGACTTAGCCACTGGTCTCTACCAAAACAACTCTTTATCTTCTTACTGCTGAATTTGTTTTGATGTTATCATATTTATATTTGGGCTACCCCATTACTGGGCCTCACGCTGTACTTAAGGAAAGCAAGACGTCATCAGTCCCATCCAGTAAGGATGGCAAGCCAAGCACTAGAAGAAGAATGAAGACTAAGCCGACGCACCGGATCATTGTCATTACGTGTAAGAAGAAAAGTTAACATAGGACTGCCTCCACAAGTGGGACGGTAACGTGCGAGAACCTGAAGGCGTGAACGCCAGCTCTATATGCAGCACACAAACATTGAGCAGGTGTTAGCCAATCATGACACCTGTTGGATCGCGCTCTCCAGGATCATTATTCGCCGCGGCTGTAGCTTCAGCAGAATGGCTTAAATGTAGAATTACGGACTGTCAATCTTGAGGTTGTGAGTTCGAATCCTCACAACACAATCAAAAATTCTTATTAGCATTTTTCTCGAAAGAAATTTGGGAATTCCAGCTACAACGCCAGCACACAACAAAACAACCAAGGGAGTGAGCCCATAGCAGCTATTGCTGTAAAAGAGATGGTACAAGCCCAAGAATTGAGAGAAGCACATTACATGCCTTTGTTCTTCTGCTAGTGCTCCATTACTTTTGTGCTGCAGTTTATGATCGGGGATGAGTTCACGGAGCAAGAATTTTTGCCAAGAACACGCATTAGGCTTAAAAGCTGTCTCTATTAGTATAATTTCTCCTATGCAGCTTTATACAACCCTGTGCATACTTACCCAAAGCACATGAGTGGCATCCTGCAGACAAAAAAAAAACAGAAAAAGAAAAGAAAATGTTGAGCTTTTGGTATTGGTTTGGAGAAAATGCATTTGTTTCAGCCACTGTTAAGTCACCTTCTTACTTCTCCAGCAAATCACTCCTGCAATCAAGTCTGCTGGTCCAGGCTTTGCGTGCATTTTCGCCTGTGCAGTTTGAAAGTCCTTGGCTATTTACTGCCACTTCATACTTGAAACGTACGGTTGCATAAGAAGGCTTTGACAACAATGGCAACCCTATTAAAAGGGCAGGCTTCACGAAAGGCCACCTATACCGCCTCGTCGCAGACTGTGTTGAGCATCCTTCTTGTCTCTACTGTGACTAGGATCCCAGGTACCTTTCTGCCGCAGCGGCTGGTATTGGCGATGCTTTGATTCAGAAAGAAGCTCTGGTCGCATAAGTCAAGGTTAGGTCAGAAACCTGTATGGTACAGGTGAAAATAGTCATCTTTTTCAGATGGTAGTTAAGTCCCTCTCTCGAGGCACATTCGTTCAAGCAATTTGCATGCTGTCTATGTGAGTGAGATTGGTCAAAGGTTGGCTATGGTGTCTGGTTTCTTGCCTGGTTTCGGTAATGGCATCACCACCGAGTGATTACTCTCTGTGGGGAATTAACCAATATTCCAGATTTTATGGATTACAAGCTGTAGTGCTTGCTTTCTGATTTCGGGAAGATTCCTCAACATCTCCCAAGTGACTCCATCTTTTCCAGGCGCGCTTTAAGTGTTGAAATGCTCGAGAGCAGCGACAGGTTCTGCCATCTTCAAGAGGCTTTCGATTCGTTCCCCAGGAAGTGGTCATTAAAGTGCATATAAGTCTGGTGATGGCCGGTTGCTGTGATACGGTTGAGGAAAGCCTCTGCTGCTTGTTCCTCAAATGTACAATGATGATTGAGCATCGTGTTTTAAATAGTATTAGAGTTTTTAGTTCATCCAGTTACAGCCGAGAATGTGCGTCACAGCTTACTAAGACCTGTGTGCAAATAACTTGCAGCGGTCCATCCCCTGGTCTCTGGCGAGGTGCTTAGCACGAGATCTTGCCTGCTCAGCCTTGTGCAGAACATTGATCAGGGCTTGTTGCTTGTGGCGACAATTGAAGTACGCAGTATACGGAGCTTCGCTTGCTAGCCCCAAAGTTGCAGCAGGTGCTTATCAGCGCTGGATATGAATCCGGTAAGCTCTGTTCGCATGCCGCTCGTCACACTCTCTAAAGAATGCATGTTGCTAGCGATTCTTCAACGCCTTCACATTCTGCAGACTCAAGTGCGTCACGGAAATGCCCCGAGCCTGTAGCCATGATTTTGCAAATGTGGCACATTTTCACCCACACTTGGGGCGCTATAATGTATAATGATTCCAAACTGTTTTGATTCGAATTTATGCAGTCAGCCTCCACGTTTGGTGAAAACATTTTTGGGCCACTCCCAACTTTGCCTGTCTGTCACGCGGCGTCACGAAAAGTGCGATAGCTCCCCATCTGATATAACGTGCACACACTTATTATGCATGATTAAACCGCACAAAAGAAAAATATTCATTCTTGATTCGACGCCTTTTCACCATTAGCCCTCGGCTATTGGTCCAATGTTTTCTCACTACGTCCCCTTCGCCTGTCTGTCACACGACCTCACATAACCGCGAAAACTCACCACGTGAAACAGACGTGTACGCAAAAAAATGCATGAATACGCCGCACAAAACTGAAAATTTTTCTGTATAGCCACATACTGCCCCGTCCCGAAATGAATAGAAGATGGCGGCCCGCCGATCTCTTAGGCCCTCGCTACTCGCATCTGCCGGCGAGCATGTAATTATTTGCGCACGATAAACCTTTTTGCGTGGCAGTAAAATATTATCGAGCCCTTTCGGCATGCATACGACATCGCTCTGCCAACTCTTCCTTGCTGAGGATCCGTTTTAGCGGCATTCGTATCCTTCCGTTGGACACCACCGCGATTTTCTACCAGCCACCGCAAGCTACGTAAGGCGAAGCGGACCAATGGGAGAAGTCGGCACGACCCTTTTCATGGGGTTATCTATTTTCGCGGTACTGGCTCGGCCCCATCGAAATTCTCTCCACTAGAGTGTGCTCCTCGCCTCTAATCAGCCAATTAGATAAGAAAAACCGTTGAGTGTAGACAATGTTATTGGTTTGGAAAGCAAACAAAGGTGACCTCCTTTAAACGACGAGAGTGTTTGATTGGGTTGTTCAGACAACGCTGCGGGTCACCGCCCGATGCTTGCGTCGGTGGTTAGGTAAATTCGACGTCAGGAGTTTGTAATCGAAACAGTTTGGAATCATTTTACGTTATAGCGCCCTTGAAGTATTATCTAGATCGGATAATGGCCGCTGCCTCTCGGGTCACAATCGCACTGACACTCTGAACGAAGGCCGCAGAGTCGCCCAGGTTAGATCAGTGCACTGCCCTTCTGGTTTGAGTGGCGGGTGTGTCATTATGATAGTTGGTGTCATTTTCTTACTTAAGGTCTGTGGTGTCTGCTTCTTCATGGTGGCATCCTCTTGACCGTGCGTCGTTGTATCCCCAATGTGAGTGATGTGCACTGAAGTCGCCTCCACTGAGTATTCTGTGCTGGGGAAAGTGAATTTGCAGATGTCACAGCCAATGAAGTCACCTTGAGTGCGGCGGTTGGACTTGGGACAGAGGTAGACCAATGCCAAAACGGCTTCCTTCCACTACCTGAGCCTGCAGCACACCGCCACAACTTTCTTATAAGAGGTGCAGTATAGGATAACGGTCAGTTATATGTGCGGACTGTCTGTGCAAGTAAAGACGGCCATTTGAGCTTGTTCTATTGGCGGGTTTCCTCACTATGACGGATGCTCTATAGTCGCACGGAGTTATCCTTTGTACCCTTGTACGTCTGGCGTTGTGCGTCTGTTTACCTCGAGCAGCAGGACGACGGGCTGGGTTGCAATATTGGGTCGCATGCATTAGGTCGCACTAGCGCTCAAGCTGCAGCTTCCGCTGCGTACGGTCTGTAGTAGCGGCCATGTGAAACGTTTTAGGGAGGCTAGCAGTAGGGTATTGTTGGTGTTGCGTATTTCGCAGTCTTTCGGAATCTCATTAAAAATTGGGCAAAGACGACTCCGATTATTGAATGAGGATTCGGAGGAACTTGCCATGCTGTTCTATGTACAATGCCGTCATCTGTTGTTGCTGCTGGCATTGTTACTGCTGGCATTGTTACTGCTGTTGAATGTGAAGTTCTAGCTATTTTGCCTTGTTCTATGAGAACCTGTTCGAGCTTGGCTTACAGAAGTGACACGGCTTCTTCGATTGTCATTTCCTTGCGCACAGTTTATCTTGAGGGAGCACAGCCCTGATGGTAGCTGTTGACTGGCACAGCCTCTTCTGTAGTGGCTCCTTGCTGTGTTTCGCTTTTTTTGTGCACCGAACAAGCAGACTTGCAGAATGTGGACCTACAATGAGAATTTCTAGGCTCCGGTGTGGCTGACTGCAGGGTGCAGTCAAGCGCAAGGAGGCGTGCAGAGAGCAGCATGCTGCTTGTCCAGCTTCTCTATTTCACGCAGTATGGCTACTAAGGTCACTCTCAGTTTGAAATAGTGCAGAATCGTTTACTGCGGTGGCCAAATTTCTATTTTGATTATTCAGGCACTGCTTGCGTACAGCTCTTCATTGTTGATGCAAAGGTCACAGAAGTGTTCCGCTTGTGTGTCCGCGATGTTGGACGTGTGTACACGCTGCCAAGGCATGAGGGGCTTTCTCGAACGATCACTTTCGCGAGCTTACGGCACCTGACGCATCGGCCATCTACGGTAGACAACGTTACTGGCAGAAAGTGGGAGGGAGAAGGGGGAAACCGTGGTAGACGGTCGTGGATTGTACTTTCACTATACCTGCCATGTACCCAAATGCCCCAGATTCAGTCAAGTTACCCAGTGTAGCTTTTTGTAGGGTTCCTCTCAAATCTTATAAAGCATACGATTCTGATCATGTACTTTATCATAAACTGAACCTGGCAACGTTCAACATGCGCGCCCTATCGAATGGGGCTAGCTTATCAGGGCTATTTGAGGAATTATCAGGCATTGCCTGGGATATTATTGGCCTTAGTGAGGTTAGAAGAACTGGTGAAGCTTATACAGTGCTGACCAACGGCCACGTACTCTGCTACAGAGGTCTTCCAGATAATAGAGAATTCGGGCTAGGATTTGCAGTCCAAAAGGACATAGCGGGCACCATTGTTGAATTCTACAGCATTAATAAGAGGGTAGCAGTCGTCGTAAAAAAGCTGAATAAGAGGTATAGAATGAAGGTAGTACAAGCCTATGCCCCAACCTCCAGTCACGATGATGAAGAAATAGAAGTTTTATGAAGATGTTGAATTAGCAATGAGAAAGGTGCAAACTCAGTATACTGTAGTCATGGGTGACTTCAATGCAGAAGTGGGGAAAAAGCAGGCTGGTGAGCAAGCAATTGGCCAGTACGGCATCGATTCTGGGAACACTAGAGAGGAGACGTTGGTAGAACTTGCGGAAAGGAACAGGCTCCAAATGACGAATACCTTCTTCAGGAAATGCATCAACAGGAAGGGGACCTGAAAAAACGCGTAACCTTGCACTCGGCCGCGCAACGCTTGAAACAGCGAAGCTGGGAGATCGTAGCCCAGCATTTTACGAAAATACGCGCGAACTTTTATTCTTATAACTCATTATGATGATAATTTATTTTCGCGCGTCTCGGACTTATGGCCGTCACTACGTGTACCATAGCGCAGCTTGCAACATCGACACCGCGTTCCAATGCCGACACCGCGTTCCAGGAAACCTGCTCCATGAATGCGTCTCTCTCAGTCTCTCTCACTCTCATAGCGCGCAAAACCACTTCACCTCGCAGAGCACGAGCGTACGAATGCGCCAGCTGTGGGCGAAGACGACGACGCTCGAACGCAATCATATGGTTCGCAGAAATGCATGCTCTGCAGGCGTGGCTGTATAGCCTATGCAATAAAAAAGTGGCAGTATAGCCTAGTGGTTACGAAACTCGCTTTGGGACCGGAGGTACGCGGGTTCGAATCCCGCCTCGGCAATAAAGTTTATTTTGTAGTGAGGAAGAGAGTCCGCAGCCATTGAGAGAGGAGGACGAAGTCCAGCAGCCCGGAGAGCGCGAGACAGCGACCGACGCTCTTGAGACAAGGCTGTTGCGTAGCCCTAACTGCTGTATAAATAAACCCCCCTCACAGTTTGGTGGAAAGGTGCCGGGTATCGATCCCAGTCTCCCAACCTGGAACTACGAAGCCGTACCTTACCTCCAGCGTCAGCGATGACGGAAGAAACCACCACGCAAGGCTCCTCTCAGACTCACGCCACCGTCTGTCCCGGCGTGCTGCCTCAGCGTCACCCACCGATATTCAGCCGGATTGACGATCAAGACGTCGAGGACTGGCTGACAACTTATCAGAGGGTAAGCGCAGTCAACAAATGGGACGATGCGACTAGGCTGACCAATGTAATCTTTTACTTGACCGGCGTCGCCAGTCTCTGGTTCCGGAACGACGAAGCGGAGATTAATAACTGGGCCTCGTTCAAAACAACGTTTTCGGAAATCTTCGGCCGCCCCGCGGTACGCAAACTCCGCGCAGAACAGCGACTTCGTGAACGTGCTCAACAACCCGGTGAGAACTTCACCAGCTATATTGAAGACGTCGTCGACTTGTGTAAGCGTTTAAACCCGTCGATGCACGAGTCGGACAAGATCAAGCAAATCCTCAAAGGAATAGCTGATGACGCATTTCAAATGCTATTGGCAAAAGACCCACAAACCGTCGCCGATGTTGTCAGCTTGTGCCAGAGTTTCGACGAATTGCGCAAGCAACGCGCCCAAACTCGCCGCCCTCTGGAACAGTACGACTCGATCGCGGCGTTGATTTTGGGCGACCAGAATGCACTGTTGCTTCAGATCAAGCAGTTCGTACGTGAGGAGGTCGCCCGAGAGCTTTCCATTTTATCGAGCACGCCCGAGCCCGCCCAGGCTCAACATCTGGCCCCAGTCATACGCCAAGTTATACAAGGAGAGGTCACTGACGCTTTGCCTTTCGCTCGTCCGCCACCTCCGGAGCCTGCGCCTTTGTCGTATGCGCAAGTCGTCGCTGCCGGGCCACCTCGTCAACCGACCTATTCTTCCGCGTCGGCACCCGTTCGGCCCCCACCAGTTCCGTTCAGCCGACCAGTCCCCACAAATCCATGGCGCACTGCGGACAATCGCCCTATCTGTTATTCTTGCGGCTATGCAGGACATGTGGCACGCTTCTGTCGCCGTCGCCCTCCTGTTCCAATAGATGTCATGCGACCGTCTGCTTACGATCCTGGGCGCTTTGACGGCACAGCGCGGCTACAACAATCCTCTTCGCCCGAGCGCATGCCCTCAGCTACCCGCCGATCTCCATCCCCCCGACGTCGCTCTCTGTCACCTATGCGCCGTCGACCCTGCCCTTCTGACGCGGAAAACTAAACGTCGCAGTTCCCGAGGCACGAACTGCGTCATTGTCGAAAAGTTCAAGTCCTCGAATTTCTCCAGCGAACCTCATTGACGTTATTGTGGATGGCTTTCGTACCCTTGCGCTTGTGGACACTGGTGCTGCCGTTTCAATGATTGATGTAAAACTTTGCCACTTGCTTCGGAAGGTTACGACGACGTCAAGGGGATTATCTCTCCGTACCGCAAGCGCACACCATATTCGGCCGTTAGCCGCCTGCACAGCCGGCGTCATAATTCAAGATGTTGTTTATCCCATTGAGTTTCTTGTGCTACCAGCCTGTTCGCATGATGTCATCCTCGGTTGGGATTTTCTTTCTCGCCATCATGCTGTTATTGACTGTGCTCGTGCCGAGGTGGCGTTCTCTGCGTTGTGTTCCGCGTCGTCTGCACCTACAATGAAAAAGTTGTTTGTCGCCGAGGATACGAACATACCACCCAGTAGTGCAGTCCTTGTCCCCGTATCCTGTGCCGCTGTTCGTGAGTCTACAGTTCTCTTTACACCCTCCGAGACCGTTCAACATCGCAGGAATCTCACGTTGCCTTTTGCCGTTCTCGACATGACCTACGGCGCCACATCCTTATTTGTTATGAATCCGTTGCCGGTTCCCTCAACCTTACTCCGTGGAGAGTGTATCGCACATTTCAGGCGTTCGACGTATCGTCCATCTTCTGCCTTGACGACATGGACAACTTATAGCTTAGTGCCCTGACACCTGCTGCTAGTACGCCTGATCGAGCACCTTTAAGTATGTTCGGCTCCGCCATCGCCGACGAACTTGCAGAGGTGCACCGCGAGAAACTTCTTGCACTCCTCCACCAGTTTTGAGGCTCGTTTGATTGCCAGAAGACGTCATTAGGCCGCACGCCTACTGTTCTCCATCCGATTGACACCGGCTCACAAGCGCCTCTGCGCCAGCGCCCTTACCGCGTATCCCCTGCTGAGCGTCATGTGATCGCCGAACAAGTTGACGACATGCTTAAGCGTGGCATCATTCAGCCGTCCTGCAGCCCCTGTCGTCGCCTGTTGTTCTTGTCAAGAAAAATACGGCTCAATCCGCTTCTGCGTCGACCTACCGCCGATTAAACAAAGTTACTCGAAAAGATGTGTATCCCCTGCCACGCATCGATGATGCCCTGGACTGATTGCAGGGAGCCGAATTCTTTTCATCACTAGACTTACGGTCCGGTTATTGGCAGGTCCCTATGGCACCAGCCGATCGCCCGAAAACTGCCTTCGTAACTCCCGATCGATGGGCTGTACGAATTCAATGTTATGCCCTTCGGCCAATGTAATGCCCCAGCCACATTCGAAAGGATGATGGACAGTGTCTTGCGTGGGTTGAAATGGAAGACGTGCCTGTGCTACCTGGATGACGTCGTCGTTTTCTCCCCTGATTTCGACAGTCATCTCCGTCGGCTTCACGAGGTACTGAGCTGTTTAACGCGCGCAGGCCTTCAGCTTAACATCAAGAAGTGCCGATTCGGCGCTCGCAAACTCACCATCCTGGGCCATGTAGTCTTGAAGGATGGCGTCCTTCCCGATCCGCTGAAACTTCGTGCTGTTGCTGAATTCCCGAAGCCTACCACCGTGAAAGCGCTTAGCAGCTTCCTTGGTCTATGCTCCTACTTTCGCCGCTTTGTGCAGAACTTCGCTTCTATAATAGCACCACTGACGAAGCTGCTCAGCGGCGATAGCTCTCTGTCTGGTTGGTCGCCGGCGTGTGATGAGGCTTTCGCAACACTACATCGTCTCCTGACTTCACCGCCCATCCTACGTCACTTCGACCCTACCGCTCCGACCGAGGTACACACGGATGCTAGTGGGATCGGCCTTGGCGCTGTCCGGGCTTCTCTGAGTACGTTGTTGCCTATGCGAGTCGTGCCCTTACCAAGGCAGAGTCCAAGTACTCGGTTACCGAGAAGGAATGTTTGGTAATGGTTTGGGCGTTGCAGATATTCCGCCCATACTTGTATGGCCATTCGTTTGATGTCGTTACCGATCATCATTCGCTCTGTTGGCTGGCTTCACTGAAGGATCCGTCAGGTCGACTTGGACGCTGGGCGCTTCGTCTACAAGAATACGATATTCGCGTCATTTACCGCTCAGGACGCAAGCACGCCGACGCTGACGCACTTTCCCGCTCGCCCCTGACTTGTGACGTCGCGCCTCTTTCCCTTTCCGCGACTTCCTGTGCTAACATCGATATCACTGACATGCCTTCAGAACTGCGCAAGGATCCCTGGATCGCCTCGCTCATCTACGTTCTCTCTATGCCTTCGACGACACCAGCCCCACAGCTCTCTCGTGCGCTTCGTCGCCAAGTACCTCATTATGCGCTCCGGGACGCCATGTTAAACCGCCGCAACTACCAGCCCGATGGTCGAAAGTGGCTTCTTGTTATACCTCGCTATTTGCGCTCCGACCTGTGCACGCACTTTCACGCAGACCCACAAAACGCGCATGCTGGCGTTTTGAAAACGTATGATAGACTGCGCCAGCGATTCTACTGGCGTGGAATGTACACATACGTCCGCAAGTACATTCATTCCTGCATTTAGTGTCAACGCCGGAAAACAACTTGTCACACGCCTGGCCCATTACAACCTTTGCCGTGTCCCGCTCGCCCGTTTGATAGAATCGGCATCGACCTGTACGGACCCCTTCCTTCCACCCCTGCGGGCAATCGGTGGATTATTGTGGCCGTCGACCATCTCACTCGATATGCCGAAACCGCCGCTCTTCCAACAGCTTCAGCTCGTGATGTTGCCTTGTTCATCTTGCGCGGCTTCGTTCTTCGCCATGGTGCGCCACGCGAGCTGCTTAGCGACCGAGCGCGTGTGTTTCTTTCTCAAGTCGTGCAAGAGCTTCTTAGTGAGTGCAATATCATTCATCGCACCACTACAAGTTATCATCCGCAGACTAATGGCTTGGCGGAACGTTTTAACCGAACACTCGGTGATATGCTGAGCATGTACATAGCCTCCGATCATTCTAATTGGGACTTGGTGCTTCCGTTTGGGACAGATGCCTACAACACAGCCACGCAAGCCACCACTGGATTTTCCCCTTTCTTTTTACTATACGGACGTGAGCCATCTTCCACACTGGATACTGTACTTCCATACCGCCCGGATGCATCCGAATACCGCCCAGCCTCAGAACTAGCTGTGACACAAGGTCTTCATAAAGAGCGCCTTGACTCGGCTGAACCTACCTCTACCTTCCCTGTTGGCTCGTTCATGTGGCTTTCAATTACATGCCCCACCCCTGGTCTCTCCCGCAAGTTTGCAGCAAAATATCACGGTCCCTACCGGATCGTTGAATGCACATCGCCGGTGAACTACGTCGTCGAGCCTGTGACACCTCCCACCGTCGTGAAACAGTCCACGTGAGCCGCTTAAAGCCCTACTACGACCCTCTGGTGCTTGCCTCACCTTGAGTCGCCAGGATGGCTCCTCTTCGCCGCCGGGGCCAATGTAGTGGGGAAGAGAGTCCGCAGCCATTGAGAGAGGAGGACGAAGTCCAGCAGCCCGGAGAGCGCGAGACAGCGACCGACGCTCTTGAGACAAGGCTGTTGCGTAGCCCTAACTGCTGTATAAATAAACCCCCCTCACAATTTTCCTTTATTTCCTCGTAGGTTCTTGCTACGCACCACAAATTACGGCTGGCTTAAACAGCTTTACTGAAAGTCCTAATGGAGAAACAAGGAATGAAATAGATTTCATACTCCCTGCCGATCACAGCATAGTGCAGGATGTACAAATGTTAGGTAGTGTAAAGTGCAGCGACTATAGGTTAGTGAGGTCTAGAATTTCTCTCAATTTGAAGAGAGAAAGAATAAAATTAGTCAAGAAGAAACAGGCTAACCCAGACGCAGTAAGAGTAAAAGCAGACCAATTCAGGCTGGTGTTCAAGAAAAAATATGCAGATTTAGAACAGGAAATGAAGACAACATAGAGGTAACGAATGAAAGCATAACTAGGCTGATCTCAGAAGCAGCAATTGAAGTGGGAGGTAAGGCAGCAAGGCAACCTGTAGGTAAGCTTTCACAAGTAACAAAGGACCTAATAAAGAAACGGCAAAACATGAAAGTGTCGTACTCGAGAGATCAAATAGAATTCGCTGAACTGTCGAAACTGATCAACAAGAAGATAGTAAGGGATATTCGAAATTATAACGTGGAAAAGATTGAGGAAGCAGTGAAATATGGATGCAGCGTGAAATCACTGCGAAGAAAGCGTGACATAGGACAAGGCAAGATGTATGCACTGAAAGATAAGCAGGGCAATATCATCAGCAATTTTTGTTTACCCAATCTGCACTGACCTGTACAGTACTCAGAGCAGCCAAGCTACTTTCATTCGAAGTGTTGATGAACAAGATACAGAGGCTCATTTTATAACTTGCGATGAAGTTAGTAGGGCCTTGCAAGACATGACTAGGGGAAGAGCTGCTGGAGAAGATGGAATAATAGTCAATTTAGTGAAACATGGAGAAGATATGCTTGAAAAGCTTGCTGCCCTTTCCAGTGTACTTCCAAATTTGGTATAATGGACTTCCGACTTCCAGATTGGTATAATGCCAACATTATACAAATCCTTAAGAAGGGAGACGTTAAAGAGTTGAAAAATTATAGACCCATTAGCTTGCTTTCAGTAATGTACAAAACATTCATCAACATAGTTTCCAATAGAATCAGGGCAACACTTGTCTTCAGCCAACGCAAGGAAACAGGCTGGCTTCAGGAAGGGATATTCTACGACGGATCATATCCATGTTATCAACCAGGTAATCGAGAAGTCTGTGGAGTACAATTAACCTCTCTATATGGCTTTCATAGATTATGGAAAAAAAACATTTGATTTCGTAGAGATACCAGGAATCATAAAGGCATTGCGTAGTCAAGGCGTACAGGCGGCATACGTGAATATCTTGGCAAATATCTACGTGGATTGGTTCTCCACAAGAAAAGTAGAAAGTTACCTATCAAGAAAGTGGTCAGGCAAGGAGACACAATCTCTCAAAGGATATTCATTGCATGCTTAGAAGGAGTAATGAAGCTCGTAGACTCGGAATGCTTAGGAGGGAGGATCAACGGCGAATATCTCAGCAATCTTCTGTTTGCAGATGACTTTGTCCTATTCAGCAACAATGGGTACGAATGACAATAAATGTTTGAGGACCTTAACCGAGAATGTCTAAAAGTGGGGTTGAAGAATAATATGCAGAATACAAAAATTGTTCAATAGCCTGAAAAGGGAACAAGAATTCAGGATCGCCAGTCAGCCTCTAGAGTCTGTAAAGGAGTATGATTATCTAGGTCAGTAACTCACAGGAGACCCTAAACATGAGTAAGACATTTACAGAAGAATAAAATTGGGTTGGAGTGCATACGGCAGGCATTACCAAATCCTGACTGGGAGCTTACCACTGTCACTGAAAAGAAAAGTGTACAATCATTGCATTCCACCAATGCTAATATATGGGGTAGAAACTTGGAGGTTAACAAAGAAGCTCGAGAAACAGGACAGCACAAAGGACGATGGTACGAAACATGTTAGGCCTAACGTTGAGAGACAGCAAGAGAGCGGTGTGGATGAGAGAGCAAACGGCGTTAGCCGATATTCTAGCTGACAATAAGAGGATAAATAGGAGCTGGTCAGGGCATTTAATGCGTAGGATGGATAACCGGTGAACCATTAGAGTTACAGAATGGATACCAAGAGAACGCAAGCGCAGTTGACGACGGCATAAAACTAGGTGGGGTGATGAATTTAGGAAATTTGCAGGCGCAAGTTGGAATCAGCTAGCGCCTGCAGGGAGAGGCCTTCGTCCTGCAGTGGACATAAATATAGGCTGATGATGATGATGCTTATGGGTGCGCCTCACTGCATGATCAATTTTGTCACTGCACAAATTTTCTGCACAACGTATATAGAACAAGGCATATCAGAAGTGCAGAACAGTCTTGCGAACAAGTGGACTTGGGAAAGCTCAAGTGGCAAATAAAAAATGGAATCAACTTAAGTATTTGCATCTATGCCAGCATTGTGTAGGACCGGGGCTCAATTTTCATCTGATTCAACTGTTCCACTAGGGCGAGTGTTATTCCGAATGCCTTCAGAGCACCCAACAATGTCCTGCTGCTCGCCGCCATCACACAAATGCGGTGCCTTACCTTTTGGAGGTTCCTATAATCCTCTGCATTTAGCTCCTTTACTTCTTGTTACAACATAAAAAATGACGCCAGCTTCCTTGCGTTGCAGCTGAAAGGACTATCATCAGCTTCATCAACTTCCTAAATACTTTTCACACAGTTTTTATCTGAATCCTTTGCCACGTGTGAAATGCTGAGAATTTTTAGCTGTGCTGCACTGTGCTGTTCTTATTAAGTCACATGGAAAGCGGTGGTACTAGACAAATTTCCCTTTTGTTGTACTTGTTCCACAGAGCAGTTGTATGACATAGCACCATTATACAACACATTCCCATGAAGGCATCGACAGTTCTTAAACTTTACCAAAATAATAATGATTAAAACCATGTGCAGACATGACGCAAACTTAATCACGCACACCCAAAAAATCTATTCCACAATGCTGGACAGTGCCTTCCCACAGAGCTATCCTGGTACAGTCGCATCAAGTTATTTATTGCATTAATTATTTAGCGCGTTTCCTCTGTATTCATCGTACTCTCTCTCCCACGGCCGCTCGATGAAAGCATACATGAGTGTGCCTTGTGTGTCGTGGACAGCTTGGGCAAGGTTGCCTTGTGCTTCACACCGTTGCCCAAGCTTTGCGCGACACACAAGGGACACTCATGTATGCTTTCATCGAGCGGCCGTGGGAGAGAGAGTACGATGAATACAGAGGAAACGCACTAAATGAATATTTTTATATTATGTTATAAATACGAATTATACTAATCTTCAAAACTGATAGCAGGATAAGAGCGTGCTGTATTGAATATGGTTACAATTGGTTGGAATATGGATTCGAATATGGTTACAATTGAATATGATTACAATTGAATAAGGTTACAATTGAATATGAATACAATTGGAATATGGTAACAAGTGTACGATGTTTAACATGCCATGCTCACTGACATGACTCATGAAATACTGGCGCTTATCTGTCGGCTATAGACAGACCCGATGGGAAGTCCAGTGCCTGTCCCGGTTGTCAACAGTGGTGCCTGCTTGCCAAGCGACGTCTTCAGGTGACATCAACTGTGGAGGTGGAACCCAGACCAGCACTAAAGATGCCTGTCGATGTAGCTGGACACAGTGCTGACATGTCTTATGCACGTCTGCTTGCGTCTCTCATTCAGCCATGTGCTTTTTTAAATGGGCATCTTTCTCTATTTGGTGCCATAATTCTTTACTGGTCTTTTCTTTGTCGTGACACCTTGGTTGGTAAACAGCCTCTTGAACCTTTTGCAGAAGTAAGCTTGCCTGGGCCGAATAGTCGCAGGGAACCTGGATCATGAGGATAACACCAAATAAGAATGGATTGGAGTGCCATGCTCAGTTTACTGTTATGCTAGAAGAGATAAGTACACAATCAGTGCATTGGACCCGCACTAGGCTGAAACTTGGTAGAAAAAAGTAAACTTGAAAACAAACCCGACCGTACAATGTGTGGTGGAATAGACTATGGCGGGTTTTACATTATGAGACAAGAACTATACAATACTTATTGGACAGCAAATGAGTATAGCTGATATACTGTTTGAGAGTAGCAGAAGTGGATTTGGACAGATCATGTTATGGAAGAGCAGATAATCGGCACTCTTATTTTAACAGAATGTCGGCCAAGGGGAGGAAAACATGGTTAGAGGGCAGCAGAGGCCATCGTAGCATGGTACTATTAAGAAGTCTGCAGGCATAATATGGAGTTGGTTTACACAAGGCAGCATAGCTAGAGATCACTGTTACCAGATAGTTTTCCTGCAAGAGAGCCCAATGTTTGTATAAAAATGATTAATCTGGATTTTCAAGTTGGGCAAAATTTATCACAACTCCGTTCTTTTTCATTTGTTTGAATATGTTTCCGACTGAACAGTACCTTGCACCATCGGCTCCCTATTCATCACCCTCTTTCATTGTTTCCGTTTGTGAAACAGATTCTTTACGGCTTCCTGGGGCATGGTATTTGTTTTCCTTTTCATGCCATAAATATTTGTGACACTTGGGACACTGGGTTTGTACACACCGACTACCTGCTGGGGGGTATTTTCTGGCGTAGTAGACAACGTCGACAAAGGGTATGTGATGCTGGGTATGTGCTCATTCTTGGCTAATCCCCCAGAATGGATGTGTCGCTGTGACACAAGAGGTATGAAGCCTCAAATGCATTCAGATATGTAGTGTATTTCTCTGGTGCATACACCTGTCACTACTGGGCCTTCTACGCAAGCTCACTCATGTTGTCATGCTGGAGACTAGGAATCGTGCATCGATTTTCCAACTCATGAGCCTGCACATTGCACGTGGTACCCAGGAAGACTCCAGGTGACTGGCGCTTGAATAAGAGATACCACTGTTTGACGTCACCATCCTCGACCGGTGCCCATTGCCACACATTGAAGACCTTGCAGCAGCACTGTACCTAGCTTCTCTCTTCTACAAAACCTCTCTTCTCATCCTCTCAGCAACATTTAGCCCTTGAGAAGCATGACACATCGCCTTTATCTAGGACAGAGAGAGCTAACAACTACAGGTAATGATGCTGTGCGCGTGTGGTTTGCTACTGCTGCAACCTCAATAACTTGGACAAGCTTCGCGGCATTTAGATTTTAACCCTGTGCTGGATCTGCGTGCTTGATTGTGATAACCCTTACAGTGCATTAAAAAGGGTGCACGGAGAAGGGCAACTGATGATATAGCTTTAGCACGATTCCTTGCTTTCCTTTTGCTTTCGTGAGGCTGTGCACACTTACATGCATTTTCTTAATAAAATTATGTTTGAAGACAATGTAGACATAGGTTTACTAAAGCCGTTCCTTCCTTGCCCTATTTATTAATAACCAACTTTAGGAGCTCTGCCTTTAACTAATTAAGATTTTGTTGTCGTGAGCTACTTGTAATAGCTTATTGCGTGGCTAATTTTGTAGTCGGGTATTATGTGGTGCACTGCAAAGCCGTTTATTTGAGAGGGATGACAAGACGCGTGTTTAAAAAATCAACTGTTTGAATAATTCTCGGAGTAATATGAGAACAGGCAACTCCAACAGAGTGAGCACTGCTTTCGTCGCAAAATGTGGCAACGAGTTAGGCAGATGCTGTCACGATAGGGTAACGTTTAGGTTACAATGAGTATAGAAGAAACAAAATTGGAGTTGTGAAGTTCGAAGCCCTATGGCTAGAGCCTCTTTATACTGCTGACATTAGATAGCTTAACATTAGAGGACGCAAGCAGCATGAATGAATCAGAACCCTGTTTGGGTATTGCTAGGAGCCATGTGACTTACAGAACACAAGTTGCTTGCAACCCCTTATCTAATACTATTATTTTCATTATAAAGCAACCAATATCGCAGTAAGTCTGATCAACCTGCATTATTGATAAAATATTTCACAAATTTAAAGCCCACAAGTTGTGTTGGTGGAGTGTGTAAAGCACTTCACTACAATCTTGGCCACTTGACATGCACTTTCCATGCCTGTATTTCTTGCTAATCAACGCGCGAGGTGTTTACGTTGTTTTTCTATGCTGTAGGAATAGTTTGACATTCCTAATAAAATTGCAAAAGTGAAAGTCTGGGGTGGTATATTGGCCATGCCATTCAAAAACTGTTAGGTCTGACACTGTGAAAGCAGGATTAGTTTGGCAGTTATGTAAAATTATTAATGGGAAAGTCTCTGCTGGTATATTGGCCATGCCATTCTAAAACTGTTAGGTTTGACACTGTGAAAGCGGTGGGCAACATTAGTAAGCTTCACCTCACGACAAATATGTATTGCGGTGAGACCATTTAGCATGTTAAAATAAAAATACCGGCAAATGGAGAGTTCGAGAGCAACTTAGATTATAATCAAGCGGGCGGCGCAGTATCTTCATGGCAGGAGGTTCATCAAAGCTGAAATTAGGGCGGCCTTTACTACCCGTCACTGCAGTACACTGTTTGCTTCAACACATTACAGAAATGCGCTGCGGTGAAGTCATTGTGGATTCATATTGCCATGTATGTTCATCCCAACTTTACACGGAACTCTGTGTCATATTACCAAAACCAAGAGCGCGAAAAACAGGCAGATATTCTGCTTAACACCACAGGACACGGTATTAAGTCCCATCTCATTGTGATTATCGAGCTCTTAGTGGCTAAAATCCCAAGCATCTCACTCTTTCAACACATCATCTACATTTGAGGAATTCTGGCAGCCGATGTAACGTCATTAGAGCTCCTTTAGGTTCACAGCACTGCGCGGTAATTGTTAAAGCCAGCGATAAAAGTAAATCGCGTGATGTCGCGGACAGCACACTAGCACTGAACGCGATTGAAAACGTGCGCTGCCTCATTTCAAGGATGCGTGACCGGTTGTGCGCAAACACCAGCTTAAGCATTCTAGTACTTACATGACATAAGTCGTGGCCTCCAGGAACACGTACAATACCTCCGCCTTCGACGTCAAGGTGCATGTGCGATGTGATGATGCTGGCGAAAAGTGCGGACACGGCGACGTTGCTACACAGCGCCGGTTCGAAAACTGCGTTGCCAAGGCACTAAGCCACATGAATATTGCGAACGTCAGCACCACCGAATTGTTCAGAAATACAGGTCTTACACTGCCAGAGTTCACCGAGATCAAAGGCGGTCATGCCACACCACCACTTCTTTATGTCGAGGGTAAAAACTTCTACAAATAACTACATGCCTATTCCTCTCCGATGCGCAGCATCTAAATTATTTGAGTGAACTCTACAGGCAATAATTCTGCCTTCATATAAAAATACCATCTATCCTCACCAGCATCGTTACATATTGGGACGCTTTACAACTAGTAACCTCGTTAGTTTCATGATCCATGCCTCTCAAGCAGTGTATAAGATAGCACAGCTGGTTGTCATTTATTTTGACCTCAGTAAAGCGTTTGATGTTGTATGCAACAAACTACTCCTTGAAAAGTTGACAGAACTTCATTAGCACGATTCTGTCACAGCGTTGGTAAGAAGCTACGTACGCGACCGGTACTGCTACGTTAGCGTAAATGGTCAGTCGTCAGAACTTTTGCGGCTACAGGTGGAGTTGTTCAAGGATCTGTCCTAGGCTCTCCTCTTTTCTTACAGCTTATTAACGACGTTTCAAGAGTCATTCAAAACTATTCATTTTTGTTATCTGCTGAAGATGTGAAACTTTTCAAAGCGCTAAAAATGGCAATAATTGCACCACACTTACGAATGACATCGCGAATTTTGCGACAAGGTGCGTTGGAAATAAGGTGATCAATACACATTAAAAACGAAAATCGTAAAATTCACGCGGAAGATTCGCAGAATCGTATTCCACGCTCAACAGACGAGGCAGCGTAGTCCGAACGATCGGGACAGTATTTCGTGTGACGAGATACTTCAAACAACGCGGGCCAATTGCTACATTGTATAGCGCATGCCTTCTAGTGCGTGAGCACGCTTCGTTCATTAGGGGCGGCAAATGTAGGTCAAATTGAGAACTTCTATAAAGCGCGCATAAAAATGCACATCCATAATTAACCATCGATTCTGTCGTAAGCCTGCCATCTTCATAGGATACAGACGCTCACGTTGCCTACACTCACCTGTAGAGGCAACAAATCGCATGTTCTTTTTCTCCACGCTGATAGGTATAAAATATGCTGCTCGGACCTGCATTCCAATGTCCGCTTTTACATTCCGCAGAAAAGTAAAAGGAAACAGCATGCCTTCCAGCCTCCCGATTTTTGCAACTCTCTATCTAGAATTCTGGCCACATATAACGCCCCTTCAGAGTTCTTGGATATCTCCATACCCAATTTTAACATTTTCGTGAAAGGAGTTGCAGAGGAGTGCCAATAATCGAACAAAAACTCTTAGTTGTTGTGTGTTCCCTCGTACGGTCACCCTCTTCTGTTTCAGCCACTTTTGCTTTGTTTTCTCTTCATGTAGAGATTTTATTCCCTGTTAAAATCTGTATCTCGAAACTAATAATTTTGTTTTGTGTCCGCGCGTGTGTATGTGTTTGTGTGTGCGTGCACTGTTTCCTTCTGCATTGTTTTGCCGAGTGCGCCAGCAAGAAGATCCTCGAGGTTCTTCTTGGGCACTTTAATTTAACCTCAGCGTTGTGGTGTTTAAAACAACCTGAAGTGCGCCTTTACGTTCCAGGAATAAGAAAGAAGACTGACCTGCCCACTTTGGCCTTGAAGCAAGCAGCTCTCGATTGCTTGCACTCTTTCTACTCTGACCGAATCCACATATATACGGATGGCTCTTCCACTCAGACCAGCTCCACCGGCGCAGTGGTTATACCATCACGATCAATGAGCATCACATACAAGACTTCTCACGTGACATCATCGACCGCTTCGGAGCTTGTTGCCCTCCGAGGTGCCATTGATTATATTAACAACCAACCGGCTAATCGGTGGGTAATATTATGTGATTCAAAGGCGGCCCTACAATGTCTTTTGTCAGCTCTCCGTCGCGGGTCCTGCGAACAACTCGTCTCGGAGATACGAGAAATGCACCACCATACGATCGCAAAAGGACACGACGTCGTGTTTCAGTGGCTGCCGAGTCATTGCGGTATTACCGGCAACGACATCGCCGACGAAGCTGCTAGGTAAGCACACGAAGGAGCAAATATTGTTTCTGTACCTTTATCGAGGACTGACGCAGCCCAACACCTAAGCAAGCTGGCGCAAGCTATGACATTGGAGAAGTGGCATACAACGGAATTCGCCCAACATTGGTTGCATTCTCTCGACCCATCTATGCAGCTGCGGCTGTTGCCTGGACTTCCTCGAAATGCGGAAACAATGCTGTGCCGCTTACGCTTGGGTGTTGCATTCACCAATGCTTACACGTGTTTGATTGGAATGGCTGATAGCGCCGAGTGTAATGCCTGCGGTGTCGATGAGACTATAGAACACCTACTATGCTACTGTCCATCTCTTCAAAACGAAAGACATGACCTCTGCAACGTTCTCAATAGGCTAGATAGAAGACCGTTCACTTTGAGCAAGATCTTGGGACCATGGCCTCGAATATCACAGCTGCAAAAGGCCACAAAAGCGCTGCTGCGATTTTTAAAAACGACAGGACTGAGTGACCGTCTGTGACCCGGACTGAGTGACTGATCGCTATTATGATAACTATTATTCATCATATTATTATTGCGCATTATATTTGTCTAGGTAAGCTTCATAAAGCATGTTTTTTGTTCTATTTATATTCTTCATTATTCTTATCATTCATGCTTTACTTGAAGCATGCTATTTGACGGTGGTCCTAGATATGTTTAATCATGCTTCTGATGAAGAAATTTTATCTGTGCATACGTACGTGGGGATGAGATTTTGTTTGGTTTCGTATCTTTGCCATTGTGGTATTTTTCATTTTTTTATTAAACATGAAGCCGGCATCCATGCGATGAATTGCTTTAGATTGCCTGTCGCTGCCGCTTTTTATTTAGGGGATGCGATCCAGTCAAGCTGCTTATGACAGCTTTTTCTGCAGCTCCAATGTCTGTATTTCTTGATGCAGAAATTATTAGCATTAGTATGGATGTTTGTACTCTGTGCTCCTAGCCTTCTTAGGGCATACATCAGTTTCGTCGCTGTTTCTCATGCGAAAAACATGCACACGTGAAGTGTGCTGCATGTCCCAACGAGGACGTCGACTTTCTGGAATCTGGTAAGAGTGCTCTTACGTGTAATGTTTGCCAGAACTCCGACATTGCAGCGGTCAGTTTTAGCGACGCCAACACGCCCGCTGCTTCCTCATCGGCAGCCCCTCCACAGAGCGTTCCTCTCAGTCGGGACCGGTTACGAGGCGGTCGGTGACATGGCTGTCCGCCGTGGCCTGCTCCATCAGGCGCTCGAGGGAATATCCTTCCTCGGCGATGAGTTGGCTCGGCTGCGGAGTAACATCAAGCGTCTGCGCAGGGAAAACGCGCTGGCATCCGCACGGCTGGCTGAAGCTAAAGGTGCGCCATGGGTTGAGGTGCGCTGCCTCCGTGATGAGCTTGGCACTGAGCACAAGCCGTCTTCGAACATTTATCCCGCTGTGCGGCCTGTCCACCATTACAAGAAAACGTATGCTGCGACCGTCCGGACTGCTTCGCCGAGTGCTGCCACCGTTCATCATCTCTCCACGGCAACACGAAGTGAACGTCTGCCTGCCTGTTTTCGAGCTGGGGAGAGCCAGAAAACGCGCCCCGCGACCGAAAGCAATTTTTGTATCCAGGTTCTTTCATACAACCACGCCCGCTGATGTGACTGCACATCTCTCTCGAGCGTCGGAGCACCGCCCATTGCTTGCAAACGCCGCAAGACAAGACATAATTCGTATTTCTCATCCTTATATAAAGCTGCAGGTGTCAACACTGGTATTAGTCAGCAGCACACGAAGGTTCCTACATCTAGTGCTGTGTTGTTTGATGAAAAGATCATCAGCGAATGGCGGTTGAAGCCTTCCCTATCCTGCGGCCCTGATGACATCCCCTCCGCGATTTTGCTAACTTATGGCGGTGTATTTGCCCCAGTAGTGACATCTATTTTTATTAACTCTTTGAATACTTCCACTTTCCCTCACATGTGGAAAACTGCTCGTGTTTCTCCTGTATTTAAGTCTGGCTGTAAAACCGTTCTCTCAATTTATCACCCCATTTCTCTTTTGTGTGCATTGTCCAACATTTATGGGCTTGCTCATAACAACATATTATGTTTTATTGAGAAGAACTAATTGATTCCGAATCAGCATGGATTTCTCACCGGCCTCTCTTCTATCACAAATCTCGCAAGTTTCATGACACAGATCTCCGCGCCGGTACTTCAAAGGGGGCATGTTGACAACATTTATTGCGACCTCACCAAATCTTTTGATATAGTTAGCCACTCAGTACTTCTGATCAAGCTTACGCCACAGCGGCGTCCCTCCAGGATCAGTATTACGACCACTCCTTTTTTAATTTCTATTAATAACGTTGTGTCCGCTATTTGGAATTCTTCATTCCTTCTGTTTGCCGATACCATCAAGATTTTTAAGGAAATTCGTACGGTTGATGACTGCCGCATGCTGCAGCCTGACCTGCTTTTCTTTTCTAAATGGTGGAAAAATAATAATCTCTCCTTGAATGCTCCTAATACCTAACTCTCACGACAACGTACTGCAAACATTTCTTTTTCTTATTCTCTAGTTTCTGCACCATTGTGTAAAGTCCGTGACGTCAGTGATCTGGGTGTACCATTTGATACAATCTTACACTTTTTAGCTCACACTAAACGAGTTGCAATGCGGGATATGCGGTCTCTTGGCTCTGATTGCAGACTATCGAGCAAATTAAATTCTCCTACACAGTTCTGAAACTTCTACAAAAAATCTCTCTTCCTCGACTCGAATACGCGTAGGTCTTCTGCAATGGCATTTCCAGATACAACAGTGACATTGAAGATTGGGTCCATAAACCCAATCTAACTTAATCATAAACCCAATCATAAACGCCCTGCCTGGAGAACCTAAGACCCATTTCGCTTACGTCTTGCCTCGGTAAATCGATGGAACGTATTATCTTAGGCAGACTACAGACGCATCTCGAAGAACGTCAGCTGATGCCGAACACGATGTTTGGTTTTCGGCCCAACTTGTCAACGCAAGACGTGCTTCTGCAGCTCAAAGAGGAAGTACTGACTGCAGCAACGCCGTGCTGCCCAAAAGCAATTCTCGCACTAGACCTAAATGGAGCCTTTGACAACGTGGGGCACGAAGCCATACTATCCAATCTCAGTGACACGAATTGCGGCCGACGAACGTGCAGCTACGTGAGGGCTTTTCTCACTGATCGCACAGCCAGAATAGGGCAGGGAAATGTGAAGTCACAGCGAATAGACACACCTAACAGAGGAAAGCCACAAGGAGCAGTGCTGTCGCCGACACTTTTTAATGTGGCCATGATGAAACTCCCAGCCCAACTCGAGAAAATACCGGGGATCAGACCTGCCTTGTATGCAGACGACATCACGATACCGACGGTCGGAGGGTCCATTGGAGAACAACAAGAGGCATTACAGGAGGCAGTAGACGTCGTAGCAAGCTATGCGGAGACATGCAGACTGCAATGCGTGCCGGAGAAGTCGGAGCTCCTCATAATCGAGAAGCGCTCACGAGGACAATCAACAGCCCCGGCACCAACCATCCACCTGCAAATAGGTCCTAGAGAGATTACCAAGGTAGACAGACTTCGGATTCTCGGCTTACACTTATAAAAGGACGGGGGCAGAGGATACGCCATACAGAAGCTACAACAAACGACCACGCAGATCTTGCGCATGATTCAGCGAATTACCAGCAGGAAGAGGGGACTCAAGGAACAGGACCTTATCCGATTAGTGCAGGCTCTGATTGTGAGCCGCATTGCGTACTCGGCACCATATTTAAATTTAAGGAACGCGGAAGTGGAGGTACTCGACCGGCTGATACGCAAGGCGTATAATCAAGCGCTCGGACTCCCACCCGGAACGGCTACTTTTCGCCTCGAGGAGACAGGGGTGTACAACAACGCACGGGAAATCATAGAGGCCCACCTGGTAAGCCAAAAGGAAAGACTACTACGCACAATAGCGGGACGCTGCGTCTTGGAACGTCTTGGATATTCCGTACGGTAGAACAGCGCACTGACCAAAATCCCAACACGAATACAAGAAACTATGCACGTCTCACCGATTCCCAGGAACATGCACCCAAACTTCCACATCGGACGGAGACAAGCCCGAGCGCACGCGCTCGCGAGAAAGTATGGAAACCACCCCAATGCCTTGTAGGTAGACGCGGCCAGCACCGCAAGAAGCACCGCATTCGGCACCAGTGTAGTCGACAATCAGGGGACCGAAATAAATGCATCGTTGGTTTCCAGAATGAGCGCTGCGGAGGCAGAGGAACTAGCGATAGCGTTAGGCCATCACGACGAGACCGCAGTGGGATTGCGTCATAGTTCTGACGGACTCTCAGACGGCATGCAGAAATTACTCCAGGGCCAAAATTTCCAGGGCTGCACATCGCATTCTGAATGGAGCGCACGAGCTGCCACCATATATACAAATCGTGTGGACTCCGGGGCATGAGTCCTTACGCGGCAATCAGCAGGCACACGCCTACGCCCGAGCGCATGCACACCGGGAGCCGCGAGATGACCGAGCCGAGCAGTTCCAATCAGAGCCCATACCATTAACCTACACTCACATCCTACAACACTATCGCCTTTCGCGAAGAACACTACCGCCACCTCATAATGCTCTGACGCGAGAGGAAGCCGTAATATGGCGAAAACTCCAAACAAACACATATCCACATTTAAGTCTTTACCACGCCATACACCCTGCGCTGTATTCCTATAAATGTCCACACTGTGATCAAGGAAGGAAAGAGTGGAGAAGGAAAGGCAGGGAGGTTAACCAGTTCAGCACAACCGGTTTGCTACCCTACACATGGGAGCGGGATGAGGGGGAATGAAAGATGGGGAGGAGAGAGAGAGAGCACACAGCACAGCACACACAACGTCAGTCACAGTCCGTCACTCTTGCGTGGTACCTGACATCACTGTCACAGCCGCTTGTCCAAGCCCGTTGCTTTTAAAAACCGAAGTAGTCCCTTCGTCGCCTTCAGCTGCAATGTCTTCTGTCGACGACATGTGAAAATCACTTCAGCTGACATTGGTCTGTTGTCAAGGTGCGCTAGAACGGACCCCAGGGACTGTCTCTGAACATTATATTCAGGACAGTCGCATAGAATGTGTTCCACTGTCTCCTCGCGAAGACAGGCATCGCAAAGAGCGTTGTCGGCCATTCCAATCAGAAATGAATAAGATTTAGTGAATGCCACCCCTAGCCATAAGCGATAAAGCATAGTGGCCTCTCTTCGGCGGAGTCCAGATGGCATACAGAGATGCATCAAAGAGGGCAGGTGGTAGTGACGATTGCTCCGGTTGGTCTGGCCGCTGGGTGTGAACCATAGAGAGAGCGTGATCTCCTGGGCAAGCACTCGAAGTCTGCTGGCAGCGTCGGACCATGAGAGTGGTATGGCCTCTTCCTGTGTGTCGTCAAGAGCTGCCCGAGCGGCATTATCGGCGTCTTCGTTCCCTATGACGCCGCAGTGACTTGGAAGCCACTGAAATGCCACGTGGTGTCCTTTCTCATGTGATGTATGGAGTAGGTGCCTAATATCGAATACGAGCTGTTCGTATGGCCCGCGACGCAGAGCTGATAACACAGATTGTAGGGCTGCCTTAGAGTCACTGAATATTGACCATTGTCGAGGTGGTTCCCGATTGACGAAACAAAGTGCAGCGCGAAGAGCAGCTAGTTCCGCAGATGTCGATGTCGTTGGGTGGTCAGTCCTGAAGCTGATGGTAGTAGCTCTTGCTGGGACAACCACAGCACCGGACGAACATTGGAGGTTTGTGGAACCATCAGTATAAATATGTACACTGTCCGCATACCTCTCGTGTAGAAGAAGCAGAGACAGTTGCTTCAGCACAGGTGACGATAGCTCCGATTTTTTCTTGATTCCTGGTACACTGAGATAGAGCACTGCACGGGCCAATTTTTGCGGCCCGGGCCCGGCCCGGGCCCGTTTTTACATTTGGCGGCCCGCCCGAGCCCGATCAAAACTTTTATGGCGAGACCCGGGCCCGGCCCAGGCCCGGAAATAGTCAACCTTACCCGCCCGGCCCGGCCCGCCACCCCTTTACCTTAAGCCCGAGCCCGTCCCGAGCCCGACTCGAAACCGGCCCGAACCCGGCCCGAGACCGAAAAATACATGTTTTTCAGAGTTGAGAAGCCCGAGAATAACTCGCAGAAAGCCCGAGCCCGGCCCGGGCCCGCGTCAAAAAACCCGAGCCCGGCCCGGGCCCTGGTCAAAAAGCACACGCCGTGCCCGAGCCCGGCCCGAACCCGTGAAAAAACTCCTCTACCCGGCCTGGCCCGGCCCACGGGCCGGGCCGGGCCCGGGCTTTCGGGTAAGCCCGAGCCCGTGCAGTGCTCTGCACTGAGACGTACTGTGGGGCTAATAAGACACCAAGGGGGCATCGATGGTTTAGATGCAGCGGTGAAGCCCGAGGGAAGTTTGTCGTTGTACTTGATGATCGAGCAAACTCGGGTAAAACTCGTGCGACCAAGAAACTCGGCACATCCTGCATAGCACCCCTGGAGATATTCATTAAAAAATTATGCATTAAACAAAGATGCGGCAAGCAGACTTCTGCTGCCGCAGTAGTGTTGCACTGTGATCAATGTGCAACACTTTACCACATGGTATGGGCTTGCGCAGACACACCACAGCTAACACCCATAACACACCCCACCACACGGCAATGGGAGGCAGCGCTGTCCAGCTCCGACTCGACGGACCAGCTCAACCTGGTCAACCGAGCGAGAAGGGCAGCTAAGGCCGCTGGACTCCTGGACCGAGGCGACCACCCACTGCAGAGCGGAGGAGCTACCTACGCTCGCGTGCTCTTTTTATTAAAGTTTATTCTCTCTCTCTCTCTTGGGTCCATAAACAGTTTCTAAGCATATATCATCAACGTTTTGCTCACATGGACACCGAACCTTGCTCTAGAACAATTGGATTATTGTCATTGCCCTCATCTTGCTGCCGAAGCAATCGCGCTGACGTTCTGTTTCTTTTCAAACTCCTTCACGGTACACACCTGCTGCGAATTCCTCAGTTTTATCCCGTTTCGTATGCCGCGCAAGATGATCAGAGAAAACAAGCCTTTCCATGTTCCTGCCTGCCATCACCAACACTAAACCATGCGCAGAGAACAGAATATTCCGGGACTCGAACCCGGGACCACCGCCTTTCCGGGGCAGCCGCTCTACCATCTGAGCTAACCAGGCGGCCAGCAGATGACAGGGCGAAGTCGAATTTGTCGACAACTCGAAGCAAAGGCAAGTGCATGGGTTCCTCGAAAGAAAGCCGAGTCCCGGACCAGGACGAATCTTTCTTCAACTGCGAGGCTTTCTTTCGAGGAACCCGGTTGGGTTTCCATTGTAGCAAATTGCTACATTTGGGTGGATGTCTCAGTTTCCCTTTAATTACTTATCTCCACCTAGCGGATTTCCGCTGAACTATTACATCATACACTTGCCTTTTCTTCGAGTTGTCGACAAATTCGACTTCGCCCTGCCATCTGCTAGCCGCCTGGTTAGCTCACATGGTAGAGCGGCTGCCCCGGAAAGGCGGTGGTCCCGGGTTCGAGTCCCGGACCAGGACGAATTTTTCTTCAACTGCGAGGCTTTCTTTCGAGGAAACCGGTTGGGTTTCCAGTGTAGCAAACTGCTACATTTGGGTGGATGTCTCAGTGTCTCTTTAATTACTTATCTCTACCTAGCGGATTTCCGCTGAACTATTACATCATACACTTGCCTTTGCTTCGAGTTGTCGACAAATTCGACTTCGCCCTGCCATCTGCTAGCCGCCTGGTTAGCTCAGATGGTAGAGCGGCTGCCCCGGAAAGGCGGTGGTCCCGGGTTCGAGTCCCGGACCAGGACGAATTTTTCTTCAACTGCGAGGCTTTCTTTCGAGGAAGCCGGTTGGGTTTCCATTGTAGCAAATTGCTACATTTGGGTGGATGTCTCAGTTTCCCTTTAAACACAGACTTCTACTGGAAACGATCTCGGTGATGGGGCTCGGCCGGAAATTCCACTCTTACATAAGCTCCTTCCTCAGAGACAGGAAGGCCACGATCAAAATAGGACAGGCCACGGCCGATTGGTACACGCTGGGCGCGAAGGGCACCCTACAAGGGGTGTTGCTCTCCCCACTATTATTCAATCTAGCAATGAAAGGGCTCTCGGACTGGCTAACGACACTGACCAACATCAATCACGCCCTGTACGCAGACGACATTACGGTCTGGTGCACGGGAGGGTCCGACGCAGAAGTCTAGCGGGCTCTCCAAGAGGCGCCGGACACAACGGAAGAGTACCTGAGTGAAACGGGACTCCGCCTGTCAACCTGGAAATCGGAACTGTTGCTGTACAGGCCCTCGAAACAGGGCATGAGGAATCTGTCGCCGATCCATCAAATCCCGATAAAATTACACACGAGCGATGGCCAGCCGATCCCCAGAGTGGACAATATAAGAATCCTGGGGCTGCTAATTGAGGCTAAAGGCGGTAACACGCAAACGGTCATGAAACTCACGTCCAAAACGGAGAACCTGCTCCGGCTGATCCTCAGGGTGACCAACCGCAGGGGAGGGCTCAGCGAGAGCAATCTCATCAGACTTTACCAGGCGTACGTAATTTACGTGGCCATGAGCCACGTAAATTACGTAGGCCTGGCCCTAAAATGGGCCGAGACGCAGCCAAGATAGAGACACTGATGCGGAAGAGCATCAAAAGGGTGCTAGGTCCCCTATTGCAAAACGCAGTATCCAGTGCCCAGTGCCATGCCTGATTATGGGCCCAGTGTCACGCGCTGGATACTGGGACGCTGGCAAGGCGCGGCATACTGGGAGGCACTGGGCGCGGGATACTGGTGCGAAATGCAGCTCTAGAGCGAGAAATACGTGGTGCCTGGCAACCTTATATATTTTTTTCAAATACAGAAAGGAAGAGAGAGCGCTGTAATGCAATAAAAAAGGAAGGGAAAAAAAAGAACAAAATTAGCTCCTAGGATTCGAACCTCCGACCTACAGATCCCAATCCCAGTATCTTACCACTTGGCGACGCCGATTCGTGATTACCGATTTATATTTTGCCATGTCAACGCGCAGACACTGTAGCAGCTTTGCACAGACGTCTCGCACAGACATGGTAGATGCGATATCGCCTTCAACTAAAACTTACACCTCTATCAGAACGAAAAAGAGTTTGTCCGTATTGCATAGTATGCCTGGAAGTGCTGCAACACTGATTTGCTTTTGCGATTGGTATATTAACTACGAAAAAAGTCTTAAATTAACCGCCGACCCGGGATGTTGTACGGGCTGTTACTGCCGATTTTGACAGCTGTTTCTTGTTCTTCGCCGCAAAGGTAATGCAACATTTCCATAGCTCGACAATGCTTTTGAATCGACACGTATGTTTAGCCACATATCTCGGTCAGAGAAGCGGTCGCTTAATGCGGCTGGCAGCCTTCAGCGACAGCACACATAGGTATGTTTATAACACTTCATATCGGCGCTCACCGCTTGTTGTGCTGACACCGTAGACACGAACGAATGGTGTGTAAAAACACCGATGGGAAAGCTGAACTACAGAGTGATTTATCCTCGTTAGACTTGTTGATTCCTCAGCCTAGACGGGCCGACAGATTGTAGACGGACTCGGCGGGTACGGTAGGCCTAGCCTTCGGAAGCAAACGATCTGGGTTTGGGTACCTGGCGAATGGGAAAATGTTTGTATTTGAGCTTCAGAACTTTTTAACTATTCTTTTGACTACACCAGGGAAAGTGGAAGCGCACGAATCGCCGCAGCTTTGTTGTCGGTGCGATAATATCAGCGGCAGGCTTCCTGAGGTTCATTCGAACGCGTCTGAACGGCTGCTGGGTTCGCGTCGACTGTACAACACTGCGACAACTCGCAGTCATCGCTTGCGTAGACACTACTAGAAAACGAGGCGTTATCTGCGTTTGCGTAATTTCGTTCACGAATACAGCTATCCGTCAAAAGGAAAATGTACAAAGCGAAAGTGATCTGAAGTGTCGCATATGCATGGGCAGCTAACGCATCTTTATTCGAAGGTGCAACACCGCCGACACGAAACAGGCATTTATGATCCCAAATTATAGCGCTATTTAGGACGGGAGTCTGTTTTTTGGACAGGAGATGCCCATAAATTTGTATCAAGCATTTAATATTCAACAGCACATATACTCCGGCAGTGCGGCATATACGAAACCAGCGCACTCTCCAGTACGAGCCAGCGAACTCCAGCGACAACCAGCGCGTGTACAGTGCACACCAGTGCACCCCAGCGTCATAGCAGTGAAACCAGCGTCTCGTGCAGTGCGATCCAGTACTTATACAGCGATCTCACCAGTGTCGCAGTGACTCCCAGTGACTCCCAGCGTGCGCCAGCGTGCGCCAGCGTCCCCAGTGCTACCCAGTGCCAAAAAACGCGCTGGTTTCACACTGGAAGGCACTGGAAGACGCTGGTTTTTGCAATAGGGTCTTCCGATCACTACAAGCACAGGGCGGCTCGATCGGTTAGGGGTCCACAACTGGCTAGCAGAAATCATCGAAGCACAGACCTATAGGCACAGGTCGTGCGGCTGTCGACCACCAGGGCCGGCTGACGCATCCTAGAAGAAGCAGTCATAAATGCAGAGCCAAAGTGCAACGCACGCAAGGTCGCGCTCAGGTAAGAAGCACTTTCAAGGTAGAACCGCTTCCGAGAAACGTCCACCCGCAATTCAACGTGGGGCGCCGAAAGGCGAGGGCCCGAGCACTGCTGAAGTCGACCGCCAACTGCCTGGGACTGGCGGCATTTGTAGACGCGGCCCAGTACGGGCGCAGCGACCGCTACGCGGCCGTCTCGATACGCTGGGATGGGACGATCATTAACGCGGCATCGGTCAAGGGGGTAACGTCCGAAGTGGCCGAACAGGTGGCAATAGCCATGGCAATGAGGGACCCCGAACGTCCTTACGTCTACACCGATTCGCGATCGGCGGCCAGAGCATTCGCCTCGGGCTCGATATCGCGGGAAGCGGCGGCCGTCCCCGGCAACGAGGGAGCCGCGGGTCATCACATCGTCAAATGGTTTCCGGCCCACATGGGGGCCGACGTGCATCCCGACTTTCCCAACGCCAACGAGCTGGCGCACGACCGCGCGCGAGAACTCATGAACCGCGGCGATCGTGACGAGCGAAATGGCGGGGAGGGAGGGGAACACCGAGACCCGCTGCTCACCTTCAACGAAATAACAACGCACTATCAGCTGTCGAGGAGGGCCTTCCCGCTCTACCACGCTAAACTGAACAGACCACCGTCATCGATATTCAGAATGCTTCAGACAGGGTCGTTCCCCTCGAGAGGCAGACTGAGCCTTTATTCACCAAAGGTAGAGCCGCAATGTCCATGTTGTGGCGAATCATACTGCTCGCTAGCGCACATGCTCTGGAAATGCTCCGCGTCAAGCGGCACCATGTTCACTAAAGAAGAAGACTGGGAGGACGCCCTGCGAAGCGACTACCACCAGATCCAGCTTCGGGCCTTCCAGATGGCTCATGAAAGGGCGGAGGCTCATGGGCTTCCCGTCCCAAAGTGGGTGCGGCCCGCGACCCATGCCGACCACTAAACCAAGCGTGGGTGGGAAGGGGTTCCTCAGGACTCAATAAAGTTATTTCTCCTCCTGCATCCATGGCAATTAACTTGTGCACACCGATAAATAACAACTCAAGGTGTGGGGCTAATAATAATCATCTTATAGAAGATTTTGGTTACCCTAATTGATGTGCATTTGGTTGGAGATCATCCTGGCGCAACATTATGATCCTGCGTTGTTAATTTAAAAACATAACCTGAAGGCTTGTCCACTGCCGGAGTAATTAAAACTGAAAACACCGCTGTCATGTGAAACGTGAAGGTGACAGATTTCTGTGGTATTTGTTTGCCTCTAAAGTGATCATTAGCTTCTATTGAATAATAAGGCTGTCAAAGCATTTGCAGCATATTGTCATCGGCAACAACCATAAGCTATGACAAAAGTGACACATTACATTTGATACGCGCTGTTTACACTCAGCAGACCATTTCAATGCCTCAGGAATTCCGGATACTTCATCTCTACTTGCGTCTGAAGTACAGTGAAGTTTACAATTAAAAACCTAGAAAAAATTTTTCCGGGTAATTAATGGGAAACAAAGCTTCAGTGCCCAAAGAAATTGAATATGGGGGTGCTTCAGGTAGTGTATCGTTATTAGGTTTCGTGCAGCGTTGCGGCAATATTCTAGAGTGAAGCTCTACACCGGATTGAAACAATAATGAATCGTGCCAGTCAGTGAAGCCTTGTTTTGCCCCGAATAAGTGTCTAAGTAGTAGAAAAGACAAAGGGCAACCAACGAAGCCTTCATTAGCGTTCCGACCTCAAGTTTTCTTCTTTATGACGTCTGGCATGGCAGCAATGACAACTGTTATATCCGAAACTAAATAATAAAATAATAATATACTAAATAAAACCTAGCCTTTAGTCAATCAAAACTTGTCTCACTAATTGCCGGCCTTTTAATAAGTAGAGCCACCGTTACGCTGTTACTGCCGCAAAACAAGGTTAAGAAAATGCGGAGGGACCTACCAGGATTGCATCTGGGGTCTAATGGTTACAGCATCGAGTTGCTTTGTTGGGGGACCAGGGCTCGTAACTAACCATCGGGTCTTTTTTATTGTATTGTTGATATCTGTTCAATGCTAGTGGCATATAGAGTCCCAAGTTGGCCATAAATGGGCCGAGACTGACAAACCGCCATGCGGGGTGAACTAAAAAAAGCTATTGCTTGAAAACGCTTTCCCTATTGGTGATCTCGTATATTGATCTCTATGAACGAGTGTAGTGAGGCCGAGCTCTGTCGTGGAGTTTCAAAGGCTACCGAAGCTACAATCTAGCACAGTGATAAAGTGCGCGCAAGCTAAGGCAGTAAATAGTATTTTCACAGTCTCTAACTGGAAATACGTAGGTAGTGCACAGTGCCGGAAGTGGAACTGCTTCTCTGGCGTCACTTCACTGCAGCTTGTGAAACGCATAAGATAACTACGCGAATAGACACATTTCAATTGCAAGAGTTGATAATATAAGGTCACCTGCACCCTATATTAGTAATTGCAAAAGTAAAACAAACCATACCATGCGATTTCCGTCTTCATTCTTACAATACTCAAAGTCGCTTGGTGGATTGTCATAATTTGTACAGCTGGATTCCGCACTGAAAAAGAGGCCGGTAGGTTTCATGGTCATGTGTATGTGTACATGTACAGGATGATGCTTTAGTGTAAATAGAAGGCAAGTACACTAACTAAACCATACGATATACTACCACCCAATGCCACTTTCTTCTAAAAAATCGTGCTTGGGTACTGCGAACAATATAATAGAGCTGACCAGGTTCAACAATTTTAAAAATGTCACACGTCGTAGGCGATTCAAGTATATCCTCACATAAAATTGCTAGAATTCTAGCAATATACACCGCACAGTTCACGATCTCCAACTTAATCAGCGAAAAAAGATGACTCAGAGAAAAAGATCGACACTCAAAAGCCACTTAAATTGCTTGGAACGTGGGCACTTAGTGAAGGAAACACTAAATAATTATGGTAGACATCATAGTGATGATCATGACTAAGGCTTTCGCCTTAATGTCTCATCATCATCATCACCATCATCATCAGCCTATATTTTATGTCCACTGCAGGACGAAGGCCTCTCCCTGCGATCTCCAATTACTCCAATGTCTCATAGGTGTACCTAAAGGGACTCATGAGGACTCATGTCATGAATGTCATGGCATGCGTGTCATGTAGGTCATGAAAGAGCCGCCTACGTCTTGGTGCTCTCATGGTCGTACCGTTAACTTGGTAGGCTCCCCGCGCACTGCTTCGCATAACATCGTTTTCCACAGGGCATGGGATCTGCCGTCTTTTTTCGATGAGTCATTGTAATTTCTGCTGAGTCATGCTCATGGCTATTTATACCATCATGCTTTAGTGTTTCCTTCACTTAGTGCCCACATCCGAACCCATTGCAGTAGTTCTTGAGTGTTAATCTTTTTTCGCTTAGTCATTGTCATTTTTGCTGAGTCATGCTCATTACTATGACTTCTAAAGTCATCCCTTAGTGTTGCCTTCACTTAGTGCACACGTCCAAACCCATTCCAGTGGTTTCTGAGCTGATCGTTTTTCGCTGAGTTATTGTCATTTTTGATGAGTCATGCTTATGACTATGACTTCTAATATCAACCTTTACTGTTTCCTTCACGAAGGCTACGCTCACACTCGGGAAGCGGCAAGCGGACGGAAAGGCCAAAGCGGCCGGAAAATCTTTTCCGCGCATGTCCAAGTTGTTCACATTTGTTTTGCTATCGCCGCGGCCACCACTGCCGCTTTCGTCCACATCCATCTAGTCTGCGTACGTTTGTCGGCGTGGTGGCGCTCATTATCGCACCATTTCGAGCGGTATGTTCATTCATTGTCCCACCCGTCATCAAAAGTGTTCATTTCGCGCAACTTTGCGTGTCATCTGCGACCTTCGGTAAATTCCTCGTAGGCGTTCCGTAATTCTCCTCATACGGGCATGGTAGCGCTGAGTCAAAGGTTGGTGCCTAGGCGTGATTATATTTCTTTAATAGCTTTTATTTACAGGTTGTAATAACATTTCATCATTTCGTATTATTGGCGGTGCCTCTAGTACACCAAAGCTAAAACCCGGGCTGACCCTTGTGTTGGGGCTCGCCGAAGCCTGCGCGTCCTACGTGGGACCTATGCTCCCAATCTATTGTCGCGACGAAGAAAACCACCGCGCAACGAAAAAAGCACCCAGCGACTTTTGCAACATACCGGGCCCGTGCGAGGAGAATTGCGGAGCGCCAACGAAGAATCTGCCCAACTTTTTTCTGCCACAGAAGTGGGCGAAGAAATTGTTTTTTATACTTCTACCTACTTGTTGCCTAGAAATGAACAATGAATAAACAGAAGGAACGGACACCTCGGAAGCGGCTGTGGTGGGTTCGCCCAGCTTTGCAAAAGCGCGAGAAGTTGGGTCACCCCAAAGCTTCGTTGCTGCACCTCCGGTCGCGCGACGTTGAATACTATCGCGAGTATTGCTGACAGTACGTTTTAGTACCACTCTTGTCGTAGAGAAAGTGGTGGATCTAGATCGCGTCGAGCACCATCGCAGCCTACAGTTTTGGTGCCATGTACAATTTTACGACCGGATGTTTACATGCTAGTGGAGCTTCCGGTCGAGCGGAACGACTTTCCGCCGCGATTCCGCCTCGCCATGGCGAAAAAATCGGTCCGAGACCGATTTTGCTTTCCGCTTGGTTTTCCGCCCGCTTCGCCGCCTAGGCGGGCGGATTTTTAGAAGTTTTTGCCGCTTCGGCCTGCTTCGAGACCAAGTGTGAACGTAGCCTTAGTGCACACGTCCAAACCCATTCATGTGGTTTTTGAGCTAATCGTTTTTCGCTGAGTCATTGTCATTTTTGCTTAGCCATAATCATGACTATGACTTCTACCGTCATCCTTTAACGATTCCTTCACTTAGTACCCATGTCAGAACCTATTTCAGTGGCTTTTGAGTGTTACTCTTTTTTCACGGAGTAATTGTCCTTTTTGGCTGACTCATGCTCATGACTATGATTTCTACCAGCGTCCTTTAGTGTTTCCTTCACTTAGTACCCACGTCCGAACCCATTTCAGTGGTTTTTCAGTGTAAATTTTTTTCACTGGGTCATTCTTGTGACCTACATGGCACGCATGCCATGACATTTCTGTTATGACCTATTACTTATATTCGTCATACACTCATGTCATACTATGCCAATTTTGGTACCCACCAAGTTAACGAAGTGACCGTGAGAGCACCAAGACGTAGGCGTCTGTTTCATGACCTACATGACACGCATGTCATGGCACTCAATTCATGACGTATCATTTATGCTCGTCATATACTCGTGTCATAGTATGCCAATTTTAGTACAAACCAAGTTAACGAAACGACCATGAGAGCACAAAGACATAGGCGGATAGATAGATAGATAGATAGATAGATAGATAGATACTGTCAAAGTAGCAAATGTTCGTCAAGAAATGCTTCGCATTTAATAAATAACCCGCTGCAGCTTGATCGCGACACTAGATAACATACCCCGCAGCAAAACTCCGAAACATTACTCGCAGCGCAAAACCCAAAGAAGCACTCGGCGGCGGTCCATTGAAGGTTAACGTTTTCGCATTTGCAACATATAAGATGTGCTTAGGTGTCCTGAGTGAGTGAGTGAAACAACTTTATTGAAACCAGCGGGTTGATGCCTGGGCCTAGGCCACGCCAGGGGCGGTAAGTATCTTCCAGCCGCCTCTCGTGTTCGCTGGATAGCCCATAGTTGGTCTTGCACATCTGAGCTGATCTGCGTGGCTTTCCACCGTACCGCAAGCTGTTCTGAGGAGACTGCATTTTTAAAATCTTGTACATGTGCGCATTCCCATAGAACGTGTTCTAGGGTTGCGTGTTCTGTCCTACATAGTTTACACAAGTCATCTGGGTACAGTTCGGGTAGATGCGATGTAGGTGCACAGGGTTGGGGAAGGTTCTGGTTTGAAGTCGCCTCCAGTCACTCCTGCTGTTGCTATTGCATTTGTCGGAGCCATAGGCGTTGCTTGACGATGTAGGGTTTTTTTGAACTTGTCCTGGCAGGCTTTGTCGGCCGTGGGATGATCAATGCCGCGTAGCTGACATCTTGGCTGACACTTGTGGTCCTGACTTGGATTGGGCGTTCCACATCCCGGACATAGTTTGTCGTTTGGCCTCGGGCACACATCGCTCCTGTGCCCAAGTCTGTTGCACTGTTTGCAAAAGCTCATTTGCTTTCTATATAGCGAACATCGCGTGAGCAGTCCTCTGTATAGGACGCATGATGGAACTCTGTAGCCGTCGAAAAGGACTATCACCATCGTGGTGTTTCCGAGAAGTTAGGCTGCGATCGCCGTAGGATTTGTGGGTGTGATATCTGCCGCGGTGATATCTCGCGGGGTTTCTTTCAAAGGGACACCTCTGATTACTCCTTTGGCGGTGACTGCCGGTGCCGTCTCGTAAGCTCCCACCATATTCTCCTTATAATTGCCCATGATGTGCTTGATCTCTACGTATTTGTCTGCATGCTCTTGATTTGGGGGGGCTCAGGACCAAGATATTCTGGAAGTTATTCCGGAAGATCGTGTCCATATCTCTTTATTTATGGCGGATCTCGGCTGCATTGTACACAGCTTTGTCAAGCTCCGTTACGCTTAGCTGGGATATCTGCGGTCCTCCTTTTGGCCTGATGACTATCTTGTTGTCTCCTGTCGGCAGTCTTGGCATTCTGGTCACCCTGTTTATCTCGGATATCAGTTGTGCGCCAACCGCTCTTGGTGGTCGGGTAGGGCTATGACTACCACGGATATACTGGCTCTCCTCCTTTGCATGTTTCCTGTATCTAACTTCTTTCCAACCGTGTCTACGTCGTCCTCCCGTCGGGTGACTTCCTCAGCCAGCTCATCCTCCATCATTGACAATTATTGCCTCTTGGGCGCGAGCGCCGAGACCTGGGTCTCGTGAGGCCACTGGAGGCAGCTCGGAGCGATGGAGGGAAAAACAGTCAGCAGACGCGACGTGGTTTTCGGCCGTAAAATCTCGTAAAACGGTGACTCCCCTCAGAATTTGGTGTCTTCGGGTTCCCGATGACAAGCTGAATTCGATGGTGTATAATTCGGGGTGGTGTCTGGCTGTTTTCGCTGCGAAGTCACTTCAATAACATCGAAGCTTTTCCTGATCGCTATGCTCTTCTACGTCTTTTTGTAACCCTTAGGTGTTATCGGATTTTCTGAACTTGCGCCTGCAGGTTTCCTCATTTCATTACCACATCTAATTTTCTGCTGTCCTCGACGGCGCTTCCTTTCCCTTTGCACCCATTCTATAACTCTAATAGTCCACGCATCATTTTCCGTACGCACAACGTGGCCTGCACAGCTTCATTTTTTTTCGCCTAATGTCCACTAGAATATCGGTTATCACCGTTTGCGCTCTTATTCACACCGCTCTCTTCGTGCCTTTTAACGTTACGCATAAAATTTTCGTTCCATAACTCTTTGCGCGGTCCTTACCTTCTCGAGCGTCTTTGTTAACCTCCCAGTTTCTGCCCCATATGAAAGCACCGGTAGTTCAATGATTCAGCACTTTTATTTTCAATGACAGTGGTAAACTTCAAGTCAGGATTTTGTAATGATTGCTGTATGCACTTTAAGTCATTTTTATGCCTATGTAAATTTCTTTCTCATGATAAGGGTTGCAAAGAGATGAGAGAATGCCAAAATTTTACGAATCCATAAGAACGGATACGTTAAAGAATTGAATTCCAGGACTATTCAGGATCTCAGGATCTCAGGAAGGAGATTTTCAATAGAACTAGGGCAACACGTGTCTGTAATCAACCAAGAGAACAGGCTGGCTTTAGTAAGTGATATTCTACAATATATCACATCGGTGTCATGTATCAGGTAATTGACAAATCTCAGGAGTACCATCAAATTCTTTATATAGCTTTCATAGGTTATCAAACTGAATTTGATTACTAGTGATACCAGCAGACGTGGAGGCATCGCGGAATCAAGGATAGAGGAGGCACACGTGAATATATGGGAAAAATCTGGAAAGATTCCACAGTTACTGTCTTTCTTCACAAGAAAAGTATAAAATTACCAGTCAAGAAAGGGGCAGGCAAGGAGACCCAAATGCCACAATGCTATTCACTGCTTAGAAGTATTCAAGTTATTAGACCGGGAAGGCTTAGGAGTGAGGAGCAGCGGCGAAAGTAATATTTGGTGACATATTATTCTAAGTGGCGAAATACATTGAGAGAGAGAATTGCTACGTCTATGGAAGAATATCAGATATGCGACATTTTGTCATAATCCGGCTATTTCTCAATAAAGAGGCTTCTCGTTAAAGCGCAGTCAGTGCGTGCACTACCAGTGGGGTCCCGAAAAGCGCACCAATTACTCATCACGGCTACAGCCAAGTCACAGTCAGCAGCGAGTATACAATTTCGAAAAACGTATTTTAGCATTTCAAGGGCTATGAAGAAGTAGATTGCTCGAGCTGCTGCCAGTTGTGGGGAAGTGTATGTTTCGACGAGATATCCATTCTTTAAGAACTTTTTTTTCAAATGTTTCAAGTTGGTGCATGAAGCGAAATGATTACGACTAAAGCCATACATAATGAGTTGGAAGAACAGGCGAGCATAGGAAATGTTAACTATTTATCAGTCAAGCAAAGTGAAAGAAGGAATCTAGCCGTCCATAAAAGTGAATGTAGTCTGGAACGGCCAAGAATTTTATAAATAAATTATGTGCAGGATCTTCGGTGACAGTAATGTCGGGAAAATATAATATTGAACACTACCGAAAGTTTACCTATTGCAAGAAGAAAGCGAAACTAGCTCTGTGTGTACATGGTCAACAGCATTAAAACAGGCACGAGCTACAAATCCAAAGCTATAGCTCTCCATTAAATGTCACCAAGGATAAAAAAGGGCATACACAGCTACACACCTTTTAGGTGAGACTACGTGCCCAAACCCAAACGCTGCCTGCACAATGCCGTGTAAAAATTGCGTGAAGTTATTCTAAATGTTCAAGGTTCAGGCTGTGAAGCCACGTCGGCTTCCTAAATAGTTGAAATGTTGACAGGGTGGTACACTGATGCTTTGAAGCCCGAGTATCGTTCAGGACTCAAGGGTAGCGCTCGCATAAAGGCGTCTGTGAACCCCGTTACTGTAAGACGAGACCCGTGCCATTCACCTTGAGAGAGCAGGTGGGACAAATAATTGGTGAAATTGAAGAAGGCTAGCGTCATTAAGCCGCTTAGGCACAGCGCTTGGTGACGTCTCTAGTAATTGCACCAAATACGACTGGAACAGAAATAAGAATATGCAGCGACTACAATTTTCACTGTTAATATTTGTATTGAGGTATATCAACATTACCTGTCACTTTCGAAGGATAGGCTTGTTTTTCCTAGAGAATGCACTGTCTGAACTGTCTTCAACTTGTCTTAGGCCTATTTGAAACGGACTAGCCATCTCAAGAGCTGTTTATGGGGAATACGCATACGCGTTTGTTTAGGATATTTTGGTTAACTTGTGGTGTGCCCAGTGCAGCCGCTATGTTCCAGAAAGATACGGAGAAGGTTTTTATGAAATAGCTGGTAGCTCCCGCTTCTTGAATGACGTGCTCATCGCTTGCAAGCGCTTAGGAGGATTTCGCAGTCGTTTAGAGAAAGTTGCGAGCGCACAAATCGGGCATGGGATCAGCGTTAGTGAGGCAAACGTCAAACTCTTTCAACGATGAATCTAGTATATGGGGCTTAAACTGTGCAAGCGTAGCCGGTATCCCCGACAAATTGAACGCTGATGGAGAGTTGCCATAACGTAGTAAGGCCACATAGCTATAGGTATTTTGGGCCCGAATAATGCATTGGTATATTCTTTCCCAATCTAAATAACGTTCTCGAACATGTGCACCAGTGTGGCGCAAGAAAGCCGTATAGAAGGGATGGTGTCACTGTGACGAGTGCTTTTCGCAAAGTAAAGATCGATGGTTGAGATATTGCACCTGTTTCGTATTCGTTTTTTTTTTGCGTGTGTGCGTGTGTAGCACGCGCACTCTGAAATTCTTTAGAGAAAGTGTGCATCGACTACTCAGCGAGACCTTGGCGAGTTCACGACCAGCCTGCATTAATTAGTTGAGAACTCCCCAGAGTGCCACATCTCTGCTGAACAGACCACTGCCGCCACCTTCCGGCTTCGCGTCAATGGCATTTTTGGAGAAGTACTTGCCATTGGAAACTCCGAGGGCTGGTTTTAAGGCTTGAAAATGGCTACGTTTACGAACCTGGAGGTAAGTGCAATTATCTAGGACATGCATGTGCATGTTATTAGTTTATGAAGGCCTAATTTGTCCCGGTTTTCGCTCTTGCACATGCCGTTAGGTCGCATTCTCCTAGAGAAGATGTCGCGTCAAAAGTTACCGCTCTTTTCTCTCTTATGAAGCGCTGCCCATAGTCAGCGTTGGATAAAAACATTCAAGTAGACTGATTTATGTGCGGATCAGCAAGCAGTTGTGGTGCGCGCCCAAGCAGACGCCGGCGGCCAAGGAGCCACATCTTGCCGTAAACGCTCATTTCAGCCAGGCGGTATCACAATCAGACAGCGGACATTTCGCACCAGCGCCCGTTTTAACTCTACAGTTCCTAAATATCGCTTCGTAACAGCCCGCCAAATCACCCTACAACAGGCTATAAGAGCTTAGCACTTCTACGTAATTCGTGGACATACCCTTGAGAGGCCACTTCGACTTCACACACGATCACAGTGCGCTACGCATGGGATTCCGTCATGCATAGCTCTTTCTGTATTTATTTACTACCTGCCCTTCCTCTTAATTCGCCATACTCGTCTTACAATTTCACACAAGCCTTACGACCGTAGCAAGGCCTAACCGTCGTCAGATACGTGCTGTCGTGCGCATTGAGTCACCAACGAAAACACTTAGATTTCTGTCTAACCGGTTTTTTTCAACATCACCTTTTTCTGTTGGCATCGTTGCTGTTTCCTAGAATTCATTTACATGGTCTTGCCCTAATTTTTACCCCGAAAGGAAGCCTATCGATTTGAAGCGCTCTTGACAATTGTAACAGAGTGCCACGGCAGGAACTTTCCATCCCGGTGCTGCCTCTAAGATAGCGGACCTCTTCCTTCACTTTTTCATTTTGCACCATTGAACGGCTACGTTCTGCTCGGTGATCGTTAGATGTCAAATTTTACATGCTTGACGGCGTCATTCGCACCCGCAACGTTCAAACGTCAAGGTACCACGCAGGGATATGTGGTATAACCGAGCGCCTTCAGTGCACTTTATTCGGCATAATTTTAAGGTGCATCAAGCTTCACAACACCGATTCGTATATACTCTTCCTACAAGGGCGTGTGGCTACAATACCGCCGCGCCGCCAACCGCCGGGTACGGTTCCTTATCCACTGATTGGAAAAAATGCTGGCCAGTTAAGACCACCTTCGTACCGCCAATTTAAGCAGAATTGTTGTCTCGTGGCGCCCGGTATCGTAAGACAGCCCACCAGAGCGCAGCTGCAGCACTACGAGAGAGGTACTTTCTCTGGAATGAACATTGCTGCGGTAAATGGGACAGCCTCTAAAATTAAAACTTCCGCTTGACGATAATCCGCACACACTGCTTATGTCCGACATTTTCTCAGTAATGCATAGGGTTCTACGCCGTTCTATAAAAAAAGTACTTTCTCTGGTAACAGCCTAGAATTGCTGTTACCCCAGTACAAAGATTGCTCAGGTATCAACTCTCAAGCCCTTAACACGTCAATCAACTTTTGTACTCGACGGAATGCTAGATACTTTCACTCGATGGGGCAAATAGTGTAATCGCTTTCTTGTTCGTCATGTTTCTAATTGCATATTATATTAATTATGTGCAACTTCTCCCGCGAATTTTTTTGAGTCATAGTGTAATGCCCGGGCTCGATTTTCACTGCTATACATATGTTAGGTATGAACAGATAAAGGTACTGTATTTGCGCAAGTATATGCATTATACTGAAGCATATATATATATATATATATATATATATATATATATCTTAGAAATTGAGCTTGTAGACTGCCGACTGTGGGCTATATATATGGAGGCTTGCTTCTTACCGTTGCCCCAAAAGGCTGACAATGAGAAGTGCTGCACTGCCAACATGGAAAATCCGCATCGCAGACCCCGAGACCGTGCCGAAGAATCTGTATTCAGAGAAAAGGGACAACAAATAGCGACCTCACTAGAAGCCATCGTGTGAAGCCATCGGCTCCGCCTTCAGCGAGGATAGGTGGGCTGCGCTTTTGGGCAGCACCGAACTCAACGACCAAACCCTGGCCGTCCACACTGCCAGCGATCGGGCCGTCAAGCTCGGCTTGGCGGTCCCTACGTGGGACTAACCGGGTGACACGGGATCTCCCCTGCGTCTTCTCTGGACCTAAATAAAATTATTTAACTCACTCACCTCACTAGACCACCAATAAGATGTTATCACCATTCCCTTATCAGCATATCGACACCCACTGCAATACGGAGGCCACCGCCACTCACATATCATGCTACGTTCCTACATATTTCTTTTGTTTCCCAAGAGTAGAGTGCCAATAAATTACTCAGGTCACCTTGACTTCGGACAATGTTTACTTCACATTGGTGCACGTTGTGATATTAGAGCACGGCCCTGGTTATCTAGCGTATGCATTGCATGGTCTCATTCTTTACTGAAATAATGAATTTCTTCTCCAGCATATAATCTGTTCTTTCTTTGTCAGGAAGCTTATGCTCTTCGCATAAAACTTCTTCTTTCGGTTTCTTAGCTTTCTTTGAAGTTTTTAAGTATCAAAGCTGACGGCCTTTTAAAAAGAATAGAAACAGTTTATAGCTCTTTCTCGAACGATCGCCTTGCCTTCTACGTCACTAAGGAGGTGGCGTTTCATTTCCGCTCCCGCATGGCGGTGCTGACGGCGGCTGACAAAAGCGCGGAGGCGGCCACTCACTAGAGCGCAAGCGAACGTGCGGAAAGGGCGAATGTTACGAGATCTCGCCCCGAAACCTTGCTTCCATTGAAATAAATGTGACCCCGATCTGTTTACCACCTACTTTGTGAATACATAAATACGTGCAAAAAGCCTGCAGAGTGTAAAGAAGTTCGAAACATAGTCGTCGTTCACGTGGGAGCTAACATTACTAAAGCATGCCACAAAGGGTTTAAAGCCATAAATGATATTTTAAGCTACTATGGAATTTAGGCAAAGGAAAAATAATAGAGAATTCGGGTACTTTTCTTTCACAGGAAATCGATACAATCTGTTACTGTTTCAGAAGCACGTGCTGGGGGTTTTGTTGTGCTAACGTTTTGAATATAAATAACAGAAGAACATAATTTGTATTCCAAGTTGTCCGCTCACATATGCTTAGGCAAAAACACCGACATATAGTAAGCGAAAAAAAGAAAATTAGACTTAGAAAACAAGTCAAATAACCCGCCGTGGTTGCTTAGTGGTTATGGTGCTGGACTGCTAAGCACGAGGTCGTGGGATCGAATCCCGTTCACGGCGGCCGCATTTCGATGGGGGACGAAATGCTGAAAACACTCTGCGCTTAGATTTAAATGCACGTTTGACCCAGGGTCGAAATGAATCCGCACTTCCCCACTACGGCGTGCTTCATAATCAGATGGTGGTTTTGACACGTAAAACCCCATAATTTAATTTAAACAAGTCACAGTTTCACCCGAAAGGCGAAGCATTCATCGCAAAAGCAAATTATTAGACAGCCATGAGAAGTAAACTTAATAGTTTTATCAACAATATGAACATTTGCTTACTAAATAAACAAAAGAAGTCACGTGGGTGCGTTGCACACGCAGCACAGTCAGAACGTAAGCTGGTGGAGCGGCTCAAGAGTAGCTCCAATTTCGGCTCCACGCACAACAGGGTGTTCGCAGCAAAGTCTCTTCGCATCGTTTTGACGAGAACGATCTGAACTGTCCGGCCGGCGTCGATGGCGAGCTGCGGCTTGTAATGATCTCTGCATAGCAGTCTGCTGAGCCCGATCAAGCCTTAAAACTGTAACTTACATGTCGGGCACGCTGCGTTTGCAGGCACCTTAACTGGATGGCGCAACTATACTGGCGGGGGCTCTGGCTGCTCGGGATCGCGTTGATTGCGCGCCTCGTCTCAGTCGCATCTCGTTGTCTGCGCCTGCGCACGCTGCGTTTGCAGCAATCTTACCTAGATGGCACCACCATACTGGCGAAGGTTCGGCTCGTTTATAGGACATTTTCCGCTGCCCGATAGCAAGCACTTGTGTGGCTCAGTGGTGGAGTCTCGCTCCCACGAAGCGGGCGCGGGGTCGATCCCGGCGGGAACCGGGTACTTCTTTGCTTTTCCGGCTATAGCGGTTACATTACCCGGCGACGACGGCGGACACCATTGCGAACCGAAACGGCGATTGCAATGAGCCCATAACAGCTCACGCTGTAAAACATGGGGTCAAGCACGCACATGCACCAATGAATACAGTTCACTCGATGACCACAGACACTAGGTCGCTAGCGTGATGATCAGCGGCAGCAGCGGCGAGAAAATACCTCTTCGTGTTGCCCCGCGCTTCAAGGCGAACTGGGCGCGCGAGAAAACAGCGCAATGATGCCACCAGCTATTTCGGGTCAGGTAGTCTTCGAACCTGAAAGGGCGTTTTGAAGCGAAAGCTTCATTACGCTATTTCGGGCAGCCGTCGGCGATTCAACACTTTTCACCTTGAGAGCTAGAAGTCAAACTACAAACGGGCATTAAGGCGCGTTTATAGTCAGTCGTTATCGGCACGTGGGCGAGCGTCATCAGACGCCAGGCGCGTCGGAGCGTATTGGCAGCCAGTCCGGTTACGTTGGAGGCGCCAATACGTCGAACCATCCGTCGAACTATAGCCGCTGTTGTTCTCGCCAACGTGACATAACGTGTGCGTGCGTTCATGCTTCGTCGGACTATATTTAGGCCTTTAAGGAGCCCTGAAAGGAGAGTTGCAACCAAGCTTCACTGCTTTACTGAGCCCCGCAGTGTCTTCATAGGCATTAAAAATGATGAATAAACACTGTACTCATTGCAAACATGCATGTATATCATTGCGAAACCACAGCTCGGCGACAACTCGACAAAGGGCCTAGCCAGCGCAGTGAAGCTACCGCTATCAAGCAGAGTTAACCAAAACTAAACTACAGCAATTTTTGGGAGAGGGGTCAAGCTACCTTGACCTAACTCGCAGAACTCTGACTCTTTTTACGTGCAATATATGCATTTGCAAGGCGCTACCATCATCTAATTTCGGTTATGTCTCTTGCACATTCTACACCAGCACTTTTTGGATATTGGATTTGTAAGAATGCCATGCCCGCCATATTGATTTGCCTAACGAAACAAACAGAACAAGCACGCACCGACAGCCTGTGAGAGAAGGAAAACAGAAGCCGTAAATATGGAACAACATTGCACATGTCTAGTCTGTCGTGCGTCTTATCTAGTTACCCGAAACGAGTGCACTTTACCCATGGTGACCCTGACCCTGAAGGTACAGGTTTTCCTGGTGGCACACCACTCTCATCACAGTCATGTGATAACTGCACCGACTCTGGTGCTGGCATTTTCTTCCCGCGTTTTCCATACAAGGAAGATGCTGTACTGTCATTGGCATTGACACTGGCACTGCCAGGCGCAGATACTCGAGCGGTCAGCTGGCTGGTGCATGCGTCGGGGTGTCAGCCACTTCCAACCAGCACTACCACGGACCTCTGCACAACGTATGAGCGTGGCTCTGGGCTGGAATGAGGACAGTAGCCCTTGCCCTAGCTTGTTCAACCCAAACTTCCTCTTCTTCTGCAAGGGTTCGAAGGTCATGAGCAGCTTGGCGTCTGCTGAAATTTTGTGCCTGACGATGCCTTTGCGCGGTGTTGCTGGCCTGGAAGTAACACATCTGTGGGAACTGAAATACGGATTCGAAGTGGGCGACTCATATGATGTGAACGGGACTGCAGCTAGACACTCAATGGGTGTTCCAGCAGGCCGCCAACGCGAGGCAGGGGTCTTTGGCTTTCCGCAGCAAATTTTTCATTGCGCGGATCATTCGCTACGCTTCACCATTACACTCGGAATACGAGGACTGCTTGTGGCACGCTTAACCGCAGCAATTGGCAGTCCTTAAAGACTTTGCCGCAGACTGAGGCCCGTTGTCGCTGCGCACAGTGTCCGGAAGTCAGTTTCTTGCAAAGAGGATCTTCATGGCCACAAATACGGTCTCGGCAGTGGTGGACCGGACAGTGATGCCTTCCTGGTAACAAGAGCTGTAGTCCACCATTGGAAAAAACTCCTCACTGTCCGGATGAAACAGATGCGTCGCCACTCGCTCCCAGGGTACTGCAGGCGTTTCGTTGCCCTCAGCGGCTCGGCAAGTTGGACTCTTGTAGTAGCACACATACACCACAGCCCGCAACTGCAATTTTTACCTCACAGACTCCCTGACTAATACCAAACACCAGTTCATGCCTTGGTGACTGTCGGGAAGCCGGTTCAACAAATCTTGGCGCCGTAGAGCTGGCGTCACAACGCAATCTCCAATGATGAGAATACCATCGCAGATGGAAAAGATGCCCCGGTGTTCGCAATAGCGAATCATGTTGAATGGCAATCGGTGCCGTCTAGACCAACCTTTGAAGCAATAGATCTTTATCTTTCAGCATTCCTCATTCGATTCCTGATAAGTTCTGAAGTATTCAAGGTGCACCGACAAAGTTGAAGGAAGATCCTTCACAATGTGCAACACAAACAGCTCGACGCTTCCAACAGAAGCTTCAGTGGTCGAGTACACCGGATCTTTTAAAAGAGTGTTGGCCGTTGCTAGGAGATTGTCCGGGACATATGTGAGCGTGAACTAATAGCACAAGAGCCTGATGCGAAATTATTGCGCTTGCGGAGAGATGATGTCTAAGTCAGCTGATCCAAGCAAATTGACTAGCTGCCGGCGGTTGCTGTGAACGACAAAGCTGAGGCCCCGCAAGAACTCATGGGACCTTTGGAATGGCCATAAGACGACAGGTTCCTCCTTTTCCATTGGCTGTACCGTGGTGCAGAAGTCAAGGCTCATGATGAGAAGGCTGCCGCTCGTCTACCCCTAGCTGGTTTATCCTGCAGAAGGACTGAGGCAAGTCGATGGAGCTGAGATCGGCAGACAAGTATTTTTGGAATCCTGGCTTGTACTGAGTCATACATGAGCTTGAGCTGATCATTTTTATCCCAGAGTCGAAGACTGTTGAGAGAAAAGTATCTCTTGGCCAGAGAGTATCATTGTTCAGTAGCCGTCTGAGAGGCACCGTGACAGCAGTCAAATTTTGAAAAAATCCTCCAGCACGGTTGAGAATTCTCGAGGAGCACCTGACACAACCCAAGTCTGCTGCAGGCGGCCTGTTTATGACACCAGAGAACTCGTCTAGGTCAATAACGATGCCACTGGAGCCGACAATGTCGTCGAGTAACTTGACCGATGAGACGTCCAAGTAACAATGTGAAGCATTCAAGGTCTCTCCGGCCTCCTGTAGTTTCTGGCGGACGGCTTGAAACGGCTGTTGTCCTTGAAACAATCCCTTTCAAATAAAAGAATGTCCTCCACCATGTTCACACAGCCTTTGAGGACCTCCAGAATTCTTGGCATTTGCCACCGGAACAATTTTGTCATCGATGTTATATCATTGGGCAAGTATCAGCAACAATAGCGACCAAAGCGGGTAATGAATGTGGCGTATTCTTGCAAGGCTTCGGAAAGGCGCACTTTACGAAAACCGGCCATAGCCTCTAGCTTTGACATCTCTGTAACAGATCCCAGCCGTCCGAGCACCCGGTCAACAGTAGACAAAAGTATTTTTCGCGCAGGACCGCCTGGTTTACCTTGGTCAGGACAACAAATAGGCAATATCCTTCTGCCGGTTTTGGGACCCATACGAGGCCTGCACACTATGGTGTGGGTCTGTCAATTCGACGGTGATTCCTTCGTTTTCAAGTTGTTTCATTTCGTCTACCCCATCCGACTTGTGACCGTTAGAAAAATGTCGCAGTTTCCCTCAAAAGGTGAAGAATCGATTGCGATAGCAAATTAGGGGACAGCTATGAATTAGATGACAGCTAGGATCTAAGGATAGCGGTCTTATCGGCCGTCTGCAGCTCATTTGTTCTAGGAGAACCAGCGCTACGCTAAGCAGCGGTACCGCCACCTGAGGGTGGTGCGAATGTCGTTCTACGAGGAGTGGATTAGGCCGGCAACTGGATTAGCGGATTCCGACAGGGCCATTCTGGACTCGCTCTAGGGTTTCACCAAGGACGCGCAGCTTCTAGGATGGATCTGAATACTCCTCCCCTCTCCCCTTCCTATTCGACATAATAGGCCTTGGAACCATCCTACAATAAATACATTTTTATGATCATCGGCCGTACGAACTCGTACACGTAGGCACACTAACTAAATTAACAAGTATGCTGTCACGCGCGCACAAGCCAACATAAACACATCTCAGTCGAAGACTGCGGAAACTCGCTGTCAAAACGGTGGATGGAGAAAGCGCTGCAGCAGCAGCGAGCGAATGTACCTTCGCGTAGCCTCTCGCATCAAGGCGAACGAAGCCTAGAAAACACAGCGAAAGCAGACTCTGCACCTGTCGCAGATGACTTTCTAGAAACAGCGCTCGGCCGCCCGGAGTAGAACGAAACCCTCCCCCCCCCCCCCCCCGCCTCCCTACCCTCCCTCCTGAGATTTGCCTGCAGCGTACACCGGCAACGACGTACAGTTTTAACAGCGGAGCTGTTTAGGCTCTTGGTTCGGCCGCGAAGTGCGCACAAAGAACTGCACCTGGCGATGACGTCACCGTGCGTTTGCCTAGCAACGACCGAGCTGAGCGGCGCGTGCTTCGCCTCCTCTCCGTGCCGTCCGCATGTTGCCTTGACATGGGACGTAAGAAGAGGGAAGAAGAGCCTACGCGCGGCGTGCGCTATGCTCGGGAGAGAGTAAGAGAAAATGAGAGTAAGAGCGAGAAAAAAACCCGCATTTCCCCGAAGGGGAGTATGAGGAAGTGCGATGCACGGGGTGATGCTATGAGGGGGCGCGCGCGACTAAACTGCAGAGCCGAGCGAAGGAGACGGCAGCGAGAGAGCACGACTGACGCGCCGGCGCCACACACACAACACGTGACGGCGGAGCGAAACACGCCAGGCGGTTGGAGAGGGGGTGAGCGGTGGGGAGAGTACGCACACTAGGGGCTGTTACCGGGCGAGGAGGGAGCTGTCAGCGCGAGGGGAGAGGCGGCGGCCGAGGGTGTGTGCAAACCTAACGGGGGGAGAGGCACACCAGCTGCATGGCGCCGTGACGTCACGGCGCGGAGAGGGTGCGAGGAGCCGGCGCGGCGCGCGCAGCCACGGCGCGGAGAGCGGTGCGGAGCCGGCGCGGGGCACGCGCAGCCACGGAGCGGAGGGCGGAGCGCGCGCAGTCACGTGGGGCGTGACGTCGCTGCGCCGTTGCTACAGAAGCTCATCTCCGCTTCTCGCGCCGTTGCTAGGGGAGAGGAGGAGGAGCGCGGATGCCGGCGGAGTTTTCGGGGTCGCTTAAGAAGTGCATTCGCACTTAAAAAGTTGTAGCAGCACCAGCGAGGCAACAGGCAGAGCTGGTGCCGACGCCTTCCGGGCTGCCCCGCGTTCGCGCCGCACTCGCGGGTTGTCCGTGACGGCAGCCGGTGCCTCTGGAGGAGGCTCGGCAGGTTTTGATCAGCCACGCCCCGGCAAGTAAGGAGGTGCTCCTTGACCGTGAGGTCACCGGGGAGATAAACCTCGGAGCCTCACTCGAGTAGAACTCTCGTTGAATCTGTGGCGAGCACAAGTATCCTTGGCATGAGACGACCAACCAAGATCCAGACACCGGAAGAAGAAGCCGCTCATCTTGAAGCGCACCGCGCGGCCCAGCGAGAATTTGCGCGTCCGCGGCGAGCCGATTCCGAATACCGTGCCTAGCAGCACTTAGCATTTCCTAGCAAAACTAAGCCAAGCATGTTAAAACCTGGAAGAAGCTATGTCGATCACTAGCTCGGCTGTTTACTCCAGCCTTGCACCATTAGTGCAAGCTGCCCCCATTTTTCGGTTGATACAGAGGCCTCGCCAAACAGTCTTGCCATATGTCTTTTGCCATCCACGGAACCCACCGTTGAATACCTCCAAGACGCGCTGCCGCGCACGGCTCTGCCTGGGCCCGACACGTTCGTGCTTTTTTTTCCGTTGGTTTTAGGTACTTTTTTTGTTTTCGTGAAGTCATCCTGCAACCGCTGTGCCGAGCGTCGAACAAGCTATGAGAGCTCTATGCTTCTAGAGAAGAGAGATTACCCGCCTACCCCATTATATAAAAATTTTAAATTTTTAAACAAAAAATACATTATGAGATATTTACGCACCAAAAGCGCGGTCTGATTATGGGCACGCCGTAGCGAGGGACTCCGGAATAATATGGACATTTGGGCTTCTTTAACGCGCACTAAATCTAAGTACACGGGTGTGTTTGCATTTCGCTTCCTTTTGAAATGCGACCGCGACTCAACAGCCGAACACCATAGCCACTAAGCAGTCACGGCGGGTAAAACATTTTAATAAGATTACCCTCAAAGTATAGTTCGTCATTCTCGCAAAAAATGAAATACGACGCTTCAGGTAAGTGGCCCAGTATCATTACACCGGTGTCACATTCCTAGGTTCTGTGCAACAACATGGAATTTTCGCCACCCCGAAAAGCTAACATCTCAGATACTAAAATGTCCATAAAGGATAAATCCACATACCATCATAGATATATAAATGAATTGCAAGACTTTCTCTGCTGTCAAGATCGCAACTCATTTCGCAAGTTTTTATACAAATATCGCCCAAATTATTCTTTGGACTTTTAATTTGATTTGGAAAGTTAATTTTCGATGCAAGCACTTTTTAAAAGGCTTTTTTGTAGATAACTTGAAAGTAGCAATCTAAAGATTGAAGGGCGAAAACGCATACGGCAACATATTGTTAATGATCGCGGCACTGCAGCGAACCTTGTCGACAGGGCGCTGATATTCTGCGTCACTTCAACTACAGAAAAAGAGAACACATCGGAAATATTGTTCCAAGTGTTTGTAAAATATATGCAGAAAATTTTTCGCAGTACCTGTACATACACGTCGAGGTCTCCAGTTGTCTCGTCCGCGCTAAGCACCGTTTGTGAATATTTAGACTGATCGTTGGTTTCTAGACGGCGTATACTTTCGTGTTTAGGAATCGCCACAACCACCTACACACACACACACATATATATATATATATATATATATATATTGTGTTACCACTACATCATTTATAGTTCAGCAGAAATAACACCTTTAGGGTCACAACTCTCCTAACGTAATACATGTGCGTCAAAGTGTTCATTGAGCGCCTGCTCTATTTCAATGCCAGCCAGATGCGGCCGACCCAACCGTTCACCACCCTCTCAGATCGCCCTTTCCTACTCTCCCCCGTCGGCTAGCGTTCGCGCCTGCTTCACGGTCGTGGGGGAGAGTACCCTTTGGGTGGCGCCTCACGACGGAAGTCGGAGCAAGTAATCCTGACAGACGCGTAAAGACAGAACCATGCTTGCTACCCGAAGCAGCCGAAGGGCACGCTATTGCGGAAGCATTAGCTTATTACACTCAAACAGACTCCTCGCCAAAGGCTATCCACGTCTTCACAGAATCTCAGAAAGTAATACAAACACTCCAAACACGAAGGAAGTTACCGGCATATGCCAGGTTCATCCTTAGCCAAGCCTCCCGACTACAAAAGCGATCCATCCGAGTAAGAATCCATTGGATTCTTGGACACACCAATATTCCGGGTAATGAACTAGTTCATCAGCGAGCCTTGCAGCGTCAAAGCATGGAACAACTCGGAGATGACAGTTCGAAGCAGCCCGAAACGTCCATCCAAGGCGACGCTTATGAAGCCAACTGCAGAGCGAAAGTGCACTGCCGGCGAGAATCAGGAGCTAAGTTAGCAGACGCAACAAAACACGCAGCCATACCACTAAGGCCCACCCGCCTCTACGAGGTCATACTAAGAAGGCGACAAATTGGAAGCTTCACTACAATCCCAATACTACACCAGATATACCCGACTAAATGCCCCAACCCCAATTGTGCCTACTGCCAAGCCCCTGCAACCACGGAGTACATCTTCTGGGTATGCCCAATTCATACCTCAAGCCGACCCCCTTTTATAACAAGGGCCCAAACTACGCTGCCAAACCTACAGCAAAACATGCAGGAAACCGCCAACTGGATACTCGAAGATCCGCTCATCACAGCCAGGCTGAACATATGGCGCAAAGCCTTGCGCTGTGTGGCCATCCTCTGTCCAGCGCCTACAAGCTCCCCCGATTAGGGAATACACCTTTGTTTACAAGTGTGTTTTTCGATCATAGTGCTGACGCCCTCAAGCGAGAGCGCGCTCTATTTAATGAAATAAAGTTTCATTCAATTCAATTCAAAGGGTCTACCGCATCTCCTCCGGAATGGCAGCGGCACGCGTTCAGTGGCTCAGACGCACGCCTGACGCAAGCAGTCGTACATTCTGGGTATCGTCACATCGCGGCAACTCACTGAACTAAGGCGAACCAACGGCTCCTACCGCGAGGCGAGCGATTGCACTGGCATTGAAAAAATAGAGGAGGCGCTGGTTCATTTGGGCGACTTAGTGTCTTCTGCAATCTTTCTAGCCCGCAGAAAGCATTATCGCACTGCATGTGTGGCCTTTCTCTACTTTTTCTACAGCTGCACACACTCATTACAATTTCTTCTGTTCACTAATCATTTTGTCAACTCCATACACGACGCCAAGTCTTTAAAATGATACAGAAAAATAACATGAAAAAATGAGGAAAGCATCGAAATTCGACCCGGAAGACGCGACTGTACCGATACGCAGTGTTTAATTCATGCATTTTTTACCGAATGGCTGTTTTTTGCTGGATTGTGAGTGCGCGGCGGCTGCACGTCAGCAAGCGCGGGGCTGTGCGCCGACCGCCGTGACGTCATGTGTGCCGGCTTGCAGCAGCAGCAGGCGTTGTAACAAGGCGTTGAAGTTGTTTCGAAATGGTTCACGTTCAAGCTTCTGAAGATTGTACAAAAACAGGGCGTCGATTTGCAAGGTGTGTCGACAATATACGCACACAGATACATGCAGTCGACCCTTGTGCAACATGACCACCCAAGCACTCCGGTAACCAGCGAAGCTGAAACGTGCGGCCCCGGACAAGTCCCCTTGTCGAAACGTTGGCTCCTGCTCTCACCTTGTTATCGTGTTACTCATCGTTTTGCATTAGTGGAAGTGCAATATGCCAGAATTTTTTTATTGTTAGTCATGAAACGGGAGGGGTCATGGTCATGGCCAATATGTGATGTGAGAGAAACATTTGTTTTGCTACACAGATATAGCTACAATATTCAGCTTCGCGAGATTTGCGTTTTAACCATGACGCCGGCATGTTTAGTCGTATTGCTATTTTAAAAGATGCTTTTTGTGGTTGGTTTTCTTTCAGTGTGAGCAGTCACCTATGGTTCCAATGTTCCAGCTACGTCGACGCTCCTCTTGAGGAATAGTCCCATGACAATAGCTTTGGTCGGAATAAAATTAAAGGTAGGGGACCAAGCGTTAGTGGCTGCATTTTCTTTTTTAACATGTTTCGATTTTCATCTGCTGTACGGAACGAAAGAGTAAGAATTAATGTATTACAGAAAGGCTTGAAATTTCTAGCAATGGCATGTGCGGTCGGTTTTCTTGTAAATGAAGCGGCGTTTGGCAGTAAGGATTCGTGGAAATGATGAAATAGCAGTGGGTAAGTGCACACTATTGTTACCCCTCAACCTATCACTAACGGAAACGGGGCTAGTAACCGTGGGTTTTGACATTAGAAGCATGGAAGCCCCCCTTGTGTGCGTCGATTAGCTTTGCTAAGAAAATGTCAACAGTGACGTCAACTAATTCCTTGTAGAAGCGAAAGATACATATGAAAGAAGACCAGTTCATGTCTGGGTAGGTAAAATCACCCGTTAAGAAGGTATTTTCCTGGGGAAATTTAGCCGGAATATTATCAATGATGTCACACATATCAAAAGTAAAAGAATTATAACTGTCTGGTGGTCTGTAGGATACCAACATTACTGAAATAATGGAAAAGACGTAATGCTGACCCTTGCAAAGGGTTGGAAATCTCTACTACGAATGACGCTCTTTGCACTTTAACAGAGATTAGGACACCACCTCCCCTGTAATTTTCCAGATACTTAAGTAAATGACGTTATGATTAGTGTGGGGCAGAACTTCCTGAACTGAGACAACCGATTGAAGCAAAGGTTCCATGAGAACTAGCATGCCATATTCCCTTTGTTTGAAAAATGAATTAGTACCTTTCGACTGCCAAACTGATCTTTTGGGACGCACGTCAACTGTTTCTCACCGCACGGGCACGGGTACGAGTGCGCACCTGCGCAAAGGGCGTATCGTGTGTCAACGTTAGAGTAACGTGTTATCGACTACCAAGTAGTTGATATGCTCAAGCGCGGCGTCGTGCAACATTCCAGCAGCAGCTGGGCGTCCCCAGTTTTCGTTCGGAAGAAAGACAGATCGATTCGATGCTGTGCTGATTACCGACATCTTAACGAAATAATTCGCAAATATGTTTCTTGTTAGCCGAGAATTGGCGACGCCTTTAATTTCTTCCAAGGCGCGGAGATGTTCTCTTCTATCGATTTACGCAGCGGTTATTGGCAAGTCCCCATGGCAGCAGACGACCAAACTAAAACGGCCTTTGTCGCACCAGGTGGCCTAAATGAATTGCGAGTAACGCCTTTGGGGCTTTCCAACGCCCCCGCAACTTTTGAGCGCATCATTGACAATCTTCTGTCTGTCCTCAAGTACAAAACATGCGTGTGTTACCTAGATGATGCCGCAAATTATCCCTTGACTTTCCCACTCACCTCTGCCGTCTAGGGAAAGTTAGCAATGCCTTACTGGGACCAGCCTTCAGCTCAACCTGAAGAATTGCTACTTTGGTGCAAGACAGCTCACCAACCATGAGCATATGGCATCCATCCAAGGACGGTGTTGCTCCTGAAGCCACCAAGTTTCGTGCATTCGCCTAAATTCCAACACCTTCGTCCTTGAAACAACCCCGCAGATTTATTGGCCATTGTTCATACTTCATTCGGAATTGTGATTCCATCATAGCTCCCTTGACTCAGCTTCTACGGAGCGATTCCAACAATTTCTCATGGTCGCCAGCTTTTGCCCATGCCTTCATGAACTTGCCTCGTCTCCTCATCTCACCGTCGTTACTTTGTCAATTTCACCCTACTGCTCTGACTGAAGTGCACACCGACGCCAGCGGTGTAGGACTCGACGCTGCACTCGGTCAGTGCAAGTCTAAATTCGATCAGTACGTCGGCGCGTATGCAAGCCGGATTCGAACCAAGGCCGAGATAAATTATTCTGTCACAAAGAGGCCCATGATGTCGCTGAAGGGCTTGGACTGACAGTGCCAACGTGGGAGTGGCCCGCCTTGGCTTAAGGGGCCCCTAAACCACCCAGAGGTAGAAATTTAGTTGTGGTGTTGCAGTTGTGCATGAGTCTACAACGAACACGTAGCCGCGAGAATTTTTAGTGGTGGCGTAATAGCGTAGTTATAGCCTTTTGATGATCGAAACACGGCCCTCGCTCGTTTCGCTCTTTCCTTCGCTACTCTCCGTCCGTCGACTAGTATCTCCTCCTTGCCGAGTGCTCCTCCAAATGTAACATGATATACGTCATAGCCAACGCGCTTCTCAAAACACTGTCCACTTCCGACTAAGGCACGTCCACGCTAGCGCAAATATACCGACGGCGAACCGGCCTCCAGTGCAGTAGAACGTATGCCACGCAAGAGGTGTCCAAAGTAGACGGCAGTTCAGCCGGCGCACCGCCCAGCGCAAGACGGACGGGCCAATCGAAGACCGCGAAAGCTGCGCGACTCCGCCAGCCACGACGTAAAGATCGGCAACAGCTTCTGCTCCAAGCAAAATAATTTCCGCTAGATAAAGCGATGCAAAACTGTACATTTTATGAAAAACGATATCCACTGTCAAACGTAAAGCACGAGCGAGAGCTCCGATACTTGTCGAGCTCAGCTGCAGCGCACGGCTACCGATGGCAGACGGCCAGCTCGGCTGTGCTCGCATCGCAGCCGATGGTGCCGCTAATATCAGCGTATTTTCTTCTTTGTATACAATTATTGCGAAGAGCGACAAGAACGGTGAAAAAATATTGCGGCTTATGAGCGTCGGCGATTCACTCCGAAGCGCCTTCCGCTTTAGCTGTTAAGTGAACCAGAGCAGTCCTAGAGACGATATTGACGCCGTCGAGGGATCAGCGGCGGTAAGCGAGGCTGCCGCACAAATAGATCCCAGTCTCATCCTCTATACGGCGTGGAAATCTCGCCGTTCGCGAGCAAAACCGCCGTCGAACGGGGGCCCGCGAATGGCAAACGGCGTGCGGCGAGTTACAGTGTCGGTAACGTGGACGGGTCTTAGCCGCGACTCAGCGCTTCTCGGCTACCGGCTGTTGCGACCAATCGACATCGTCGCCCCCGTTGACATCCCCAGATGCACCCTGGTGACGTCACGACGACAGCTGGTGATACCGGAATGGCTCGGAAAGGAGCACGGCATTTTTTTTTTCTTTTTGTGGCGCGCCCGCGGCGCTTCGCGCTGCACCGTTTGCCATCGTTGATCGTGACGGCATTCTGAACTCGATGCGTGTGTTTACTTGAAAACTTTAAAAATATATCAGAGGTGGTTTAGGGGCCCTTTAAGTCGAGCCTCCGGACTTCTTTGAATAAAGTTTTCACACACACAAAGAAAGAATGTTTGGCAATAAAGCGCGCGTTTTTTTTTTTTTTTTTCAATTAGACCTTACCAGTGAAGCCATTCCTTCAATGTAGTTACTCTCCACCATGCGCTATTCTGGCTGTCGACACTGATAGGGCCCCTGCGGCCAACTATAGCTCGTTGGGCTCTGGGGTTTCAAGTTTTCGACATGCGCGTTATTTACCGGTCTGGACGCCGCCGCACCGATGCCGATGCGCTTTCCCGTTCACCTGCCTCAACTGACAGCGCTGCCGGTCTCTCCACCTGTGACGAAGTGTTTTCGTCCCCATCTGGATCAGACATGGCTTCTGAGCAGCGCAAGGATGAGTGTATTAGCGCTCTCTTTCGCATCCTTTTGAACCCACCGATTGTTCCTCATCTTCTTCGAGCTCTCGCCATCAAGCTTCTCACTTTGAGAATCGGATGGCCTTCTGTATCGCCGCAAGTAGTTGTCCGACGGCTGCAAGTGGCTCCTTCATGATACATCGACATCTGCGTGCAGAGATATGCTCCGCCTTCCTCCTTATTCCTAATCCGCACACGGGAGTGTCTTCAAAACGCACAACTAACTTTGTTTCATGTTTTATTGGCGTGGTATGTACACCTTTGTGCGCAAGTATATTTAATGATGCCCGCAATGCCAACGCCGCAAGATCGGCTCAGCATGTCTACGGTCCGCTCCAGTCAATCCCATGTTCTGCCAGGCACTTGGATTGTATTGGCATTCACTTGTATGGACCCCTTCCGTGCACGGCTCTCGGGAACCACGGGATAATCGTTGCCATCGACCACTTGACGCGGCACACGGAAACAGCCACTCTACCAGCCGCCACAGCCCCTGATGTTGCGTGCTTCCTCTTATGGAAATTCGTTCTCCTTCACGGCCCTCACGAAATATTGAGGTACAGAGGACGTGTGTTCAAAGAAGGCCGTACGTTGTAAACAACAACAACAACAACAACAACAACAGAAACAGCAACACGATCAACAACAACAACAGCAGCAGCAGCAATGGAGGAAATACAGATGAGGAAAAGCAGAGGAAGCTGCTGCTGCTCCTGCAACGAAGGAAATACGCTTTTCTTTCTGAAAGCCCGAATCGACGTTATGGAAGCAGATTAGGAAGCGTTTTCCGCAGTTATGCGCAAGCCTGATCTGCGCCGGCTGCACTCCGTCAGGTGCACTGCACTGCAACACACCGAGAATCAACGTTGACAGGAGATAAGCAACTATTTAGCTGTTCCACTTGTTTGTACTTTACGTCTCCTTAACCTGAAACATGTCAAAACCAGCAAGATACGTCGCAGGTACACCCAGAAATAAATTGCCGGTTTCAAAAATAATTGAAGGGATACGTCGGACGTACTTTTAGCCGCAGCAAATTCACAAATGCTTTGTCCAGTACAGCGAAAAACAGGTATTTATTCTTGAATTACCCGCCATGTTTTCGCAGGCGCTTTTCAAATACTCGGACACACTCGAAATATTTCAATATTTCGCAGAAACAAATAACTTGAAGCATCACGTTTAGGTGATCGTACTGGTTTTATCGCAACCATTTGAGAACACCTGTCACGTGCAACTTATTTAACAAACTGACCATGTATGATGCCAGTTAAATGATAATTAAGTGGATCGAGGCGTACCTAACAATCAGCGACATTTTGGTGAAGCCTCCAACAAGCGCTAAATTTCGGTTTCTATGACGTCAAGCGTCTGTTCTTTAAAATATTTCTATTTTATTGCTATCAGTCTGCAGATTAAGGTTTCATTCTACCGCGGATGATTCTCCACTGTTTTGTGAAGTGAAGAGCGTTCATAACTAAATATTGCTAAATGAGTTCCGCGTTTACTGACGTGTGTTCAGCTTCAACCTATCTCACCTAAAACGTTTTTTAGCGGGAACAGCTCAAACTAAAAGGACTTCAGATGAAGAACAGCGAGCGTCACTGACGAACAACCTAGTCTTTATTATTTCATGTATATAGCGTATACAGGTACCACTGAAAAAAAAATTATGGAAATCACGTGAAGAGAGCATGCCTGGAAGTAAAAAGTAACGAAGTTACTGCAATAAGAATGATATCTCGTTCGAAGGAATGAAATTAAAATAAAGATTACAGAAGCGTCATCACTCTGCTGCATGTGGAAAGCTTTAGAAACAAGTGTGCGTACTGATCACGTCACTTAGACCTGATGAGTGCGCGTACTGGTTTCTAAAGCCATCCAGCTAAATGTTTTTTTTTATAGTTTAAACTGTCATGCATACAGATTTGTCGAAATTATATTAGCACATTGCACCTAGAACAGACGTCAGAAAATATATTCAGGAACTGCTTAGCGGTATTTGCTCATGAATGCTCTTCACTTGACAAAACAATGGACAGTCATCTGCGATACCATGAACTCTGACTCAGCGGACTGAAACCACTATGAATAAAAATATTTCTGAGAAGGGACGGTGGACGTGACAGAAACAGAAATTAAGCGCATGTTGCAGGCTTCATCAAAATATTAAAAATGAAATGTTAAAAAGTCGCAGTTTCGCCCGAAAGGTGAAGCATCGATTGCGATAGCAAACTAGAGGACAGCTACACAGCTACACGAAGTAAGGATAGTAGTTTATCAGCCGTATACACTTGTAAGCATAGGCTTACTAACTATATTAACAAGCGCACACGCACACATGAACGCTTCTCACTCGATGACTGCGAGAACACACGCCGCGGTTGCTCAGTCAGCTAAGGCGTTGCGCTGCCGCTCGAGCACGACATCGCGGGATCGAATCCCGGCCGCGGCTGCCGCATTTCGATGGAGGCGAAATGCGAAAAGGCCCGTGTGCTTGCGTTGTAGGGCACGTTAAAGAACCTTAGGTGGTCAAAATTAATTCGGAGGTCTCCACTACGGCGTGCCTCATAATGAGAACTAGTTTTAGCACGTAAAACCCCACAAAGAGTAAAGAGTGAGTAAACGCGGCAGCAGAAGTGAGCGAATTTACCTTCATCGCGCCGCTCGCATCAACGTGAACTAAGCCGCGATAACACAAGTGCATGGAGGAAGGACTCTGCCCCCGCCGCAGATGGTTTTCAAGACGCAGCCGCCGTACGGAACCGCGCGTTGTAGTACGCGGCTTCCCTACCCTACCCTCGGAGCCTTGCGGATCAGTGGGCGCGCGCGGTCGCTCGGACGGCGCGGAGAGAAACGCATCCTCCCCTCCTCGCTATCCTCCCTCCGGAGCGTGTGCGTGACTGGAAAACCGCGCGCTTCCTTCCCACTCTTGCGTGCGCGAGATTCAGCCGCGATCAACAGCTCACCCTCGCACGCTTTCCCTCGCACCTAGAGCATACAGCGCGAGGTGACGATTTCATCACCCGTTGACTTTATACGGAACCTCACGGCGACGGCAGAAATGAGCCTGATGTGTCCTTATAATTGCTATCACAATAAACGTAAATTCTGTGGTTTTACATGCAAGAATGATTATGAGGCACGCCGTATGGAGAATCCGGGTAATGTTTTTTAAGTTGTCGCCGGTGGGAGCCGATACCGCAACCTCCGCATTACGCGTGCAACGCACGCGTAATGCGGAGGTTGCGGGATCGGCTCCCACCTGCGACAACTTATCTTACCTTGCACTTTCATTACCCTTTTCCACATTAATTTTACATTATAAATTCCACCACACTTAATTTTCCCAATGCTTTCCTTGGCTTCATTGTCTGTTGGCTCTATGTGGTCATGATGACAGACGGACGGAGTGGGCGGACTGGACGCATTTTGATGGGATACTATGTATGTTAGCACATGAGAAAGATAACCACGATTACTCGCCGTTCCGACGCTTCGGTTGCGAAAGCAGGATATCTTCTGCTGACTGTGCTATTGCCAGCGATCACGTCGATTGAGCTGTGCCTCACATTGCGTCCTAAACAAACGTATTGTTATCATGCGCAGCGTGTCAATATTTATTTTGATGGCATGTTTTCGCAAAATTGTAGCTACTTGCGTCTTCGAACAAAAATATTCGCGCACTGCAAATTTCCAATCTTTATCCTTGAAATAGTCTTCTAAAATGTGGTGATTCTCCTCAGAAAGTGATTATGAACTAATCATAAGTGGTAATTGGCCTGCATTTATCCACAATGTACTTTCCAAGCTTGTGCGCACGCTGGGTTAGGATGACTGAAAAATTATAGCGAGTTGCATGAGCGTCGACCAGGCTTCACAGTGGGCATCTAGTATCCGCTGAACAATTACGTCATAAGATGTGTTCCAGGAACGTATCAAAAATCAGCTATCAGGAATATTATACAATATCGAGTGCGTCTGTGTTCTTTTCTTGCAGTTGGAAATTACTAAGCAGGATAAGCCTGCTGTTTTAGTCATGGCGCCGTACTAATGACGTAAATATATTTCTGTGGATTCACTACACGAAAGCGCCAAAAATAATTTGCAGCTCGACAGCCAGCTAGAAATGCCGTACATTGACATTAATGAAGGCGAGAAATTTGATTTTTACCGCTCTCTTCATTCAAATTGCAACGCTGACAACAACGTGTCGGTGAGAAGCGTCGCCAAAAAAAAATAGCGCTGGTGACGTATTTCAATATGGAATGTGCATATTTTTTTCTCGAAGCACTATGACCCATCCGCTTTAAAGCCCGCGTCATTACTCCTGAACCAAACGCATGTTTCAAAACCTTTATTTTACACTCCTGCAAAAATAACTCCCTGCACAGACTTTGTACCAAATCTGACATCTGAATTCTTGTACTAACGTTGACAACTTGCAGTATCTCTAAGCCCATGGAATGGTTATTTGATTTCAATACATATAGTAGCATATGCAACTCAACACCGTATGTGATCTTCTCAGCGCAGATATCGTGGGATGCGATTTATAAAGAACTTAGAATAGCACTTAGGACATCTTAGGGCACTTAGCACAGGCTTACTTGCAGTAGTTATCGAAATTTTAGTTTGATCAGTTGGTGTAGGTATTTATTTGGATAGGCTTTATAGAAAATACAACTTGTGTAACAAAATAGGTGGCGACAATTGCTTGTATGCACACGTCCGTTATGCTGCATAGGATTCCGCGTTTGGCTAATGTGTTACTCAGAACTTCGCATGCTTTATCGCCTTTCTTAGCTGGTATGTTACCTTTTCATTCTTGTCATATTTGACATTATATCTCTTGATACTTTTATCCTTAATTGGGGCAATAAGTGAAAATGGGCCCGACCCTCCTAATCAATCTGCCAGTTGCCGTGGCTGAAGGTCTGCTAGAAAGTATGCCGAGCTGAGTGGTTTGGCAGAATCACAACTCAATTTCCATTAAAGCTGCTTCTTAAGAAGTTGCAATAATAATTTCACTTGCCGGCAATCTTACTTGCCAACAGTGATGTGTATGAAACTTTTCCAGCACATAACCCTTTCGAGCACTAAGTAAAAAAATGCAAATTCAGTGATTAATTCACAAACGTTTATTTGCGAGAACTGTGTTCCTATTGTTCCAGTATTTTGGCTAACTGTGATCTTGGTGCATTTACATTTGCCACATGGCAGCATATTAAGTTCCGCGTTGTTTATTATATAACGTTAAGACGAAGGACAGTTATAACGCTCCGGGTACCCTGTATATGTAATTTTATTGTCAGGCAGTAACCTTTCTGACACACTGCGAACTTCGTTGACACATTATCTATGGCCATCTTCTAGGTTTCAACAAATAGAAACAAGGTGCCACTTGTGGTTCATCGTGGACGCCAGGAAAACCTGCTACGAACCTCGTATAGCGCTGCAAAAAGTAAAAGAAAAGAGGGTAAAGTAATTATTTACAACGCCTCTAATCAGCCAAGGAACGTTAACGTTTCGTCAAACATTCCACTGAACGGAATCCCTCTTTTCAAGGAACATAAGCTTGGTCTCAAAAGTTATGTCCGGTTATTGGGAAGCGTAGCTAATAGCGGCGGCATGACACTTCCAAACACATTCTTTTCTTCTCAAAAGCAGTATTAATTTCAAAAGCATATACTTTCACTAAGAATGTTGTAGAGCATTTCAGCCTTTGCCGTAATATTTAATGGCTGGGGTATTTTTCGCTTTGCCATTGAAATGGCCTGAATTATGTGTGCTCGTAAGACACTATTGCAAAGAGCTTGCATAAGTATTTACAGCAAACGCCGTAATAAACCCACCCACTTTGAACTTTGCCTACACCTAACCCATCACGATGTTCTTACGTTCTCAAGCACAAAGAAGCTGCCTTGTTTACTTCACCGAACACACAAGAGAAACGTCATATCACGCATAAAAACATTAAATAAACGATGGTTAAGTAGTTATTCGTTACGCTCCTACTTAAGCAAGTAAGATTAAAATTTCTAGACATATCGCAAATAAGATGTGGGGTATTTCGGTAAATATAGAGATTCTATAACGCAGAGCTGTTTTCGTGCATTGGTTAAAGCAGAGAATAACAACAACTTAACCCATGCAAACACTTAGAAGTTTTTTGCAAGAGCTGAATTTTATTCCTATGAATTTAACTGCGCATAGAATTTTTTTATAATATACGGCCCATTGGTGCTCAAGTGAATATTGGTGGCACTTATGTTGCGGCTGGGTGCACATTTTGCCCCGTCCGTAAAAGTCAATCATATATTCTAACGCGCTTGATTATTGCTTATTGCTAAATAGGTGATTCCCTATAGGTGAATCATATATAAATAGGTGAATCACCTATTTTGCAAACTTATTGCTAAAAGTCAATCATATATTCTAACGCGCTTGATTATTGCTTATTGCTAAATAGGTGATTCCCTATAGGTGAATCACCTATTTTGCAAACTTATTGCTAAATAGGTGATTAACCAAAACACTTTCAATTCTGTCTACACATGACACATAAGGTGCCACTTATTTCCACCGAATGTACTCGACGTTACACATGTAACGTCGAGTTCTATCGTAACACCGGGAAACGTAGCGTAAAGTGTTCACGTAAAGCTTTTGAACACATCAGTAAGGAATGTTTATATCAAGCTCTGTTTAAGCCATATGTAATTTTTTTGTCTTGACACAATAATTTGCCATACTGCTCCTCACATGTGTGCTACATTTCATTCATGTGTCATTTTTAGTTATATCAAGACAGCACGTTAAATTTTGCACCGGGAAATTCTACAGCTAGTATGTATAGTATACCGCAAGCTAGTAGTAAAGTCAAAAATAAAACAGCGCTTCCACACGGGACGAAACACGAAGGAGCATTCTGGCTCGGCACTATCGTTATTAAAATGGCCGGTGTGAAATAACGATAGAACACAGCAACCGTTATTTGCAGAGTTGAACCAAGGTCAGCATTGTTACAACGTAATATCAATGAGTGATTATGGACGGGACGAAACACTCTTGTCATTTTGTTTGAGTCACTTATGATGGTGTGAGCCACCCTGTGAAAACAAGCCAAGTATAATCTGCGCAGTGATGGTGCGATAAAAGACGATTTGCGTATTCCCCTTGTTGAATCCAAGCATCACCCTCTCACGCGACAAAAGTGTACTCAAGATAAATATTTAACATCCGGAGGAAGTCACTGCTTGACAATCTTATTACATAACAAAAGTACAGTATGCCTGACTTGCCAACTGACCACTTTAATGCCGCACATAATCTCATTGAGCGGAATCGAATATAAAGCATCTGATGTCAATTGAAGGCGCTTTTTCATTCTCGGTAGGACTGTATTTAGAAATTTGAGTAAACTTCCTCCAAATTGTTAGTGATAAATAGATCGTCAATGATGAGAGCTTCGAAATTTTCTTGCAGGTATTTGAAAGGTTAGCCTTTCGAGGAATCTTGCAAGTCATACTTTCTAATTACCTAAATTGCTAAATAAAATTGTGAGTCTTAGCATATTATGCTGTCTTTCCTTCCAGCAAAGCCAGCTAGTATATTCATCTTAAAGTCTTGGAATAAACGCTGTACCGCACTTTTTCTTCTTTGCAAGAGATACATGATCACACTTTCCGAAGGTAGCCTTAATTGCTCTGCTAAGCGGAAGCACAGAAAAACCGACTGCCATAAGGAGGTAATAAAGATAAGGAATTGTTCTGCAGCTATATCTGCGTCTTCGTCGCGTGGTACGCGACGAAATCAGGCACGCGTTACCGGCAGCCGATCTTCCCGACCACCAGCGTCCCATGAGTTACGCCGCCGCTGTCCGATGTTCCCCACCCGTTACAACCACACCCCCGTGCAACTAGCCTCCTACAGCCGCTCCTTGGTTGCCGCCGCAAGAGGAGGCATTGAGGCACCCGTGATGCCAACGCAGTCATACCACCAGCCGTCATTCGCCGCGCCTGGGACCACGTCGCAAAACGACCCTTCGAGACGGCCACAATTTTGGAGATCCGACGCGTGGCGCACCGCCGATAACCGCCCTCTGTTTGAACTGCGGGGGTGCCGGCCATATTTCGCGCCATTGCTGGCATCTCGACACATGATTTCGACCTCTTCGTCCGTGGTCTGATGATCGACGTGCAGAGGGCGACTCCTTGCTACGCCGCGACGATGCTGCTTTTCAGGAACCTCCCATAGCGCACCCGAATGACGAATCCGTGCCCAATGATCGGACCGATTTCGGCCGTCGGTCGCGCTCTCCAACCCCTTCACGCCAGATGCCGGCTGGACGTACCAAGGCCGAAGGTCACCGAGCCCCCATAGGGAAACTGAAGGCGCTGACCTCTTGGGGTAAGGTTGCAGGCCTGCCGCTATACAATAAAATGCCCCCAACTCGCCGACCTTGATGTTTTGGTGGATGGGCAGCCAGTGACAACGTTAGTCGACACTGGTGCTGACTTCTCTATAATAAATCAGGAACTCGCCCTCCGCCTGCGGAAAGTAAAGACGCCATGGACGGGACCTCACATAGGGATGGCAGGCGACCAATTATAATTTACTGATGCCTACTACAAGATGTACTGCAAGAATTACCATTGCAGATTCCTCTTTCGTGACCGCTTTCATAGTTCTTCCTGGGTGCTGTAAAGATTTGACTATTGGAATGGATTTCCTAAGGGAATATGGCGCGGTAATTAACATTGCTGACGGCATCGTGTCGTTTTCTTAGAGCCCTGGTTTAGTCCATTGCTTACCGCCACAACACAACTGCTTTCCTTTAACAGAAAAGATGACGTCGTACTCCCACCTCTGTCAAGTATTCTTGTTTGGGTGGCCTGTGACGTACCGTTTTATTGCAGAGGAGTTGCCGACCAAATAACCATTTTGTTGCTTACTCACGGCATCTCGGTAGCACGACGAATTGTAAATGTCACCCACGGGCGCACGAACCTATTGCTAAAAATTTTAGCACAGAGTCACCGCACCTTCAAAAAGGCACGGCTGTGGCTTATTTTGACGGTGTTGCGGATGTTCGCGGCGGCTGTTCACTACTGGAAGAAGCGCCTACACAAGATCCAGCTCCTGTACTTGACGTCAGCACTGTTTTGCCGAGCACGAACGAGAACAGCTTCTTACGCTATTGGCCCAGTTCATCAACTGCTTTGCGTCGACTTCAAGAGTTGGTTGGATGCCTCTAGCAAAGCACCGAATAATTACAGAAAATACGGCAAGACCAATTTACCATAATCCGTTTCGTGCGGCTCGCAGAGAACGTGAAGCCATACAACAACAGGTAGCAAAAATGCTTGAAGACGCCGTGATCCAACCATCAAGGAGTCCCTGGGCAGCCCCTGTAGTTCTAGTCAAGGAAAAAGACGGCAGCTTGAGCATCTGTGTGGAATACCGAAAACTAAATCAGGTGACGAAGAAAGACGTGTACCCGCTTCCCCGCATCGACGATTTCCTCGACAGTTGGGCTTCGACACGCACGTTACTTCTCTTCAATGGACTTAAAGAGCGGATATTCGCAAATTGAGGTAGACCCGAGAGACCGTGAAAAAACTGCTTTTGTGACGCCAGATGGCCTATACGAATTTAAGGTTTTGGCTTTCGGCTTGGGCTCTGCCCCTGCTGCGTTCCAACGTGTCATGAATACTGTGCTTTCGGGTCTGAAGTGGATAAACTGCTTAGTGTACCTCGACGACGTCATCGCGTTCTCCGCAACGTTTGAAGAACACCACGAACGACTTCAAATGGTTCTGCAGTCCATAAGATCCGCCGGCCTCACCCTGAAGCCGGAGAAGTGCCACTTTGGCTTTGCGGAACTACAGTTTCTTGGTCACGTCGTCAGCCACGCCGGTGTCCGCCCGGATCCTGAAAAAATTACCGACGTCGCACATTTTCCCCGTGCCATCCGACAAGAAGGCTGTCCGGCGGTTCCTCGGCCTCTGCGCCTATTGCCGGTGGTTTATTGCAGACTTTGCTCGCATTGCGTCGGCGTTAGCTCGCCTCACGAGAGACGACGCTGCTTTTATATGGGGCGACGAAGAGTAAGACGCATTTAACGTCTTGCGGCAACGTCTCCAGCCACCTCCAGTGCTTGCCCACTTTGATGAGACCGCTCCAACATTGCTCCACACGGATGACAGCAATGTTGGCTTGTGAGCTGTTATTGTGCAGAGGCAGGAGGATACGGAAAGAGTGATTCCCTACGCAAGCAGAACGCTCTCACGCACAGAGGCTAAGTATTCCACAACTGAGAAAGAATGCCTCGCCGTGGTATGGGTGGTTATGAAATTTCGCCCATATTTGTATGGCCGCACTTTCAAAGTTCTAAGCGACCAACATTCACTGTGTTGGTTGACGAACCTTAAAGATCCGTCTGGACGATTAGGACGTTGGAGCCTAAGGCTACAAGAGTTTGACATGACGGTCAAATACAAGTAGGCGAAGCGACACACGGATGCTGACTGCCTGCCTCGATCACTGATAGAGTCGGCTTCTCCACTCGAAGAAGAAGATAGAGCATTTCTTTGTGTTCTGGACGCAGCCGCCACCGCTCAACAACAACGAGACGACCCAGAGTTGCTTGTACCAATAAATTACTTTGAGGGAAGGTCTGCGAAAGCACCTACAGTTTTCGCAAGAGAACTGTGATCGTTTTGTTTACGGGCCAAAGTCCTTTACAACAGAAACTTTTCTTCGACCGGGTCCCCCTATCTGCTCATCATTCCTGCAGCTCTTCGTTCGGAAGTACTTCAAGCCTGTCACATTGAGGAGAGCTCTGGTCACTTAGGCTGCACGCGAACATTGGGCAGAGTGCGGCAAAGCTACTACTGGCCGAGATTTACCACGGCCGTGAAACATCACGTTCGCACTTGTCTCGACTGCCAGAGGCGCAAGTCACCTCCGACGAAACCAGCCGGCCTCCTACAACCTGTCCAGGTTCTTCGAACACCATTTGATCATCTTGAGCTCACTTCCTACTTCTACTGCAGGGAATGGGTTTGTTCTCGTCGCAACCGACTATCTATCACGTTAAGCTGAAACAAAGGCCACCCAGAGAGGCACTGCAGCCGAGGTGGCGCGCTTTTTCATTGAAAATGTTGTGTTGCGACACGGAGCCCCAAACGTCGTAATCACCGACAGAGGAACCGCATTCACGGCTGCACTTTTAGATCGCATATTGCTGCTAAGTGGAACGGCTCATCGGAAGTCGGACGCCTACTATCCACAAACCAACGGACTGCCAGAGCGCCTAAACAAAACATTTGAAGACATGCTTTCAATGTACGTGGATGTCGAACATAAAAATTGTGATGACAACACGGAGAAACAAGAGACGATGCGCATGACTCCGTTCACCCTTGTTCACGGCCGGGATGTACGAACTATGTTGGATATAATGCTTCCACACGAATTTGACGACGCTAACACGGACGCCGATGTGTTTACGCAACCCGCCCAAGAGGCTCGGCAGCTCGCGCGCTTGCGGATCTGCCAGCAGCAAGACTACGACGCAGTCCGCTATGATGCTCACCGTAGAACCGTAACCTATGAAGTCGGCGACAGAGTATGGGTTTAGACACCCATACGGAAACGAGGCATCTACGAGAAGCTGTTAAGGTGATACTTCGGCCCATATAGAGTATTGGGACGACTCAGTGATGTCACCTACGAGGTCGTCTCCGATAGTCCCAACTGTACGCGGCGCCGCCCGCACCGTCCTGAACTTGTGAATGTTGTACGCATGAAACCGTATGTGAGCGAATGACTATGCGAGAGACCCTCACTTCTGCAAGTGACATTTCTGGGATAGAATCGGGACGATGCTCTTCTAGGGAGGGACTAATGACGCGTGTGCTTTAGGCAGACGACAACGACGATGGGGACATTAACGGACTCCGTATTCCCTCCATAAATTTCTACTTACACAGGTCGGGTTTGGTTCCCTCCCCCCTCTGCTCCTTTTGTAATGAGGAACAGACGACACATAACTTTTTTCTATCTTGTCGCCGCTTTACTGCGGCAAGAAAACGATTGTTGTAAATACCTTTTCGAAGACTTGGCCTGGACCTAACAGAACCTAATATTCTTTCGTTCGGGGCGTCCACTTTGGGATTCAGCCGCAGGGATGCTTGCTTCGCTGTCCAAACGTTTCTTGCAGAATCCAAACGAATACCCTACAAAATTGTATCTTTTTTGTACTTTTAAATTAATTATTAGTCATTCGATATGACTTTCCTGATTTACTTTAACATATAATTCTACGCTATTCAATGCTAATTCTATAGATATTCGGAAATTTATCCTCCATAGTAATTTGGAATAACCCACCCATTTCATGGCCAATCCCCCACCATGGGTAGGAGCGACATACGTGATTGGCAACAACAACAAACTCCGTCTAGTGGGTCTGTGAGATTTTGGCTGACGACGAAGAAGACGTGTCTCCTTTCTGTTTTGCTTGAACAGGTTGGCCTGCTGTTCTTGAAGAACGTCTCCCTGTCTATGGCGTTGTACCACGACAATATTATCGCGTGCAAACCCAAGTGTAACGACGCAATAATATACAGAACCGGGGCAATAGAAAAGGGTTAATCTAGTTTAAAACAAAAAAGGAACTGAGCAAATGACAAATAAAATGAGACAAAACGAAGAAAAGTAATATTGTAACGAATACGAAAGGCTGGTACAAAAAGAGAGGAAGGAAGACGAAGAGAACGAAGAGCTTGAGAGGCCGGACGGCACTACGATCACGCTCCGATCATCGTCCATCTCCTCTAAAATAAACACATTTCGTCACAAGTCTTCCTAACAGTTGTGGTGGAAGGTGCTGGGTAATCGACACCCGAAGACGGAGGCTGGACAACAAGTTCCTCGATGGAGCCGTCGCCTTGCTGGACTCCCACCGAATACACCAGAGTTGAATATGTCCTACGACGCAGACGAACAACGGCCCATTCCAACTGCTGCGCCGACCAGTTCCGTTCAGCAACTAAGAGATGCGCGTCCCTTCGCCGGAAGACCGGACGAAGACGTCGAGGAATGGCTCATCCATTATCACCGGGTGAGTGCCGCCAACAAGTGGAACAGCGCTTCTCAGCTTTCGAACGTCGTGTTCTTTCTGACGGATACTGCGTTGGTGTGGTTCGACAATCACGAGGAAACGTTAACAACATGGGGCAGATTTGTTTCGGAAATCAAAGAACGATTCGGCGACTCCGCGACGAAAAAGTAAAGGGCAGAACAGACGCTACTGCAACGCGCGTAAGTGCCATGCGAAACCTGCATGACCTACATTGAGGCAATAATAAAACTGTGCAGGATGGTAGATGCTGGAATGTCTGAGGAAGACAAAGTCCGGCACATCCTAAAATAAATTGCTGAGGATGTTTACAGTTTCCTCATCGCAAAAGACACCCTGGCTTCGGTCGCTGACGTCATTCGGCACTGTCGCACTTTCGAGCAACTGAAGACGAGGCGCATCACGCCGAAGTTTGGAAGGCTAGCCAATGTGACGACAGTTGCAAGTATAGAGAGCAACCAGCCCCTCGATCTTGCATCAACGATCCGACAAATAGTTCGGGAAGAACACACCCAGGCACTCATAGCCTCCGCCTACCACCAGATTTCGAGCCAAACGTGGCATCCTCCTCCCCGCATCCTGCGGCGAGGGGCATTGAGGATTATGAACTCGCGCCTCGACAGCAGCCACGTCTCTACGAACTAGGCCCTACTTATGACGCTCAGCCACAACGAGAACAGCCGCGTTTTTACCCCCGAGGCGTTGTGACTTCTGTGAGGCCGCGCCAAGAACAGCACCGACCCTACTACCACGACGTGGCTTATAACCGATATAACGGATTTCAGCGAGCAGCAGAGACACGTTATCCACATGACAACGAACTTTCTCGCCGCCCGAAGCAGGCTAGCATTCGCTTCGAGGAAGATTCTGTCAACCGTGACCCTCCCGTGTGCTACAACTGCGGTTCCACAGGCCATATAGCTCGGTATTGTCGCCAAGGCGGTCAATCACGAAGGACACCACCGATGTTCTCATCACCCGGAACCCGTACTTCATATGACTTGCGGACGACCGATATGCTTCCAATGTACCGCTTCTCGAACGCGACCAGACGCAGCGATTCGCCAGCATCTGAACGCAGTTTGACGCCACCAAGTAACCGTCCCCGTCGCTCTCCGTCCCCTCGGCGCCATTCTTCCTCACCACCGCCGGGAAACTAGCATACGCGGCCAATGGAGGTGAGGTCGCCGGACGGTCTTTGCAAGAAATACATCTGCCTGTTGTGATGCACAAAAACAAAGTGAATGTGTTGATTGACGGAATACCGACCATGGCGTTAGTTGATACTGGGGCAACTGTGTCTGTGATGAGCCTCGCTTTCAAAAACCGTCTAGGCCACAAAGTTATGTTTTCTTGGAACGACGGTATTACCTTTCATGGAGTAGGCGGCGTGTGGCTTCATCCCCTTGGTGTTTGTGCTGCGAGTGTTTTGTTGACTGGGAAAGTGTTTGTGTCGGAATTCCTTGTTCTTTCTCGTTGTTCGCACGATGTTACTCTTGGTATAGATTTTCTTAAACAATGAGGTGCCTCCGTGGACTGTGGTTGTGGCGAAATATCGTTGAATAAGTTATTTATATCCGTACATCCCGAACAAAGCTCGCGTGGCGAAGACAGGGACACAGACACACTCAGTGTTCTTGATGAAGTGATTGGACCATCGTGGTGCCTGACGCCGGTTCGTGTTTTTGCAACTACTGTGGACGATGATCGGAGCGTGATCGTAGTGCCGTCCGGCCTCTGATGCTCTTTGTTCTCTTCGTCTTCCTTCCTCTCTTTTTGTACCTGCCTTTCGTATCCGTATAGTACGATTCAGTATAGTACGTATTCAGTATAGTTAGTATACTGAATACAATATGCATAGGCCACATGGCTCACCGATATAACGTAGAACCCGATCTCACATAGTAACACTATAAATAACAAAATTAATTGAATACATCCTACCACCTTGCATACCTAGGCCGCCATTTTGTAGCGATGCCTTATGACTTAGTCTTATCATCCACCGCTCACGGCCGGCTGATCCCGTTGATAACGCGAACGGACCGTCGCTTCGACCACTGACCAAACACGATAAGCTCGGAAAGGCATTATTACCGGAAAGGCATCGCTACAAAATAGCGGCCCTAGTTACATAAATGCTATTTTGCATAGTATCGTGTCCAGGTACTCTGCTTAAATATAATGTTGCGTTCTCGCCTAACAATTTATATTTTCCTGCATTAAGATTTCTATAGTATGCCTGTTCAACACTTTGTCTGGGCAATTGAAGTTTATGTTTTATTAAATATTGCTTAATATATAAATTTATTTTACGCAAAAGTATTTTTCCCATAATTTGTCGTTCATCTCTGGATGTAGCGTATGTTTTGTCGAATAGGGTATTGCTTTCGCCTAGCATTTCCTTTTGAGCCTACAGTTTTTCAATTTAATTGCACCTAAATTCATGTAAAAGCTATGATGATGATGTGCGTACAATGGTCCATATCTATAACGACGGATTGGACAAGGAGAAGTCGGTACATATCGGGCCAACAACTAGCTCATGAGATGATCGTCGCATGTTGATGAAGAGAATTCTTGTACAGATCATTGTTCCTTCGCGCTGCAGTATTTTCGGTTATTACCAGTGGTTTAATTGGAGACGCCGCTCCCATTGCTACGGCAATGGAAGTGGAGTCAACAGAACGCCGACGGGACGTGACTACCACGGCAGGAACCGGCCCGAGGAAGAGAAACTGCCCTCCAAGTCAAGCCGGCAGTGAGGACACTGTATTGTACTCCTGCTCAAGCGATGACGCCTCAGATGACGAAGGCTTCGAGAGAGTCGTACACCGCAAGGCCAAGAGAAGAAACATCAGCGAACAGTCTTCGTCAAGTAAGTCAACTGTCATGCCACAGCGAAGGCCATCGGCGCACACAATTCTCTTTATGCCTGACAGACCTGTGGACAACCTAAACCGTCTTAATCGACAAGCGGTTTCCGTTTCTCCGGAGGCTCTTGTCCCAGGAGAGATTAAGGATATCAGGATTAATAATTGAAAGAATGTCCTGGCTATTGATGTTCAAAACCGAAGCGCAATCAATGCTTTGATGGCCGTAATGCTCCTGGGCAACATTAACGTCCACTACCTCGTTCCGCAGGACTACGAAACCACGGCTGGTCTGGTTTATGATATTGATACATCGATTAGCGACAGCGACCTGCCAATTTTAATCAAACCTGCGACAGATGGCATTGCCTTACCGCAAGCTCGGCGCCTTGGCAACTCGAGCTGTGTAAGGCTCGTGTTTAATGGTGACTGCCTACCATCACACGTAAAGGTCGGACACTTTCGTCATGTGGTACGGCCTTTCGTACCAAAACCACTTCAGTGTAGAAGATGTCAAAGACTTGGACACGTGAGTGCTGTCTGCCGAAATTCAACTGTATGCCCACGATGTTCCGAACAACACGACGCTGACACCTGCCGTGCAACGGAGCTCAAGTGCACAAATTGTCAAGGATCGCACGCTGCATCCTCAAAAGACTGTCCACGCCTAAAGAAAGAACAGAAAATCTTGAGGGAAATGGCCAGAGACGGATCATCACACAGAGAGGCTTCTGCTGCAATAAGGCGACATCGCTCCCGAAAAGGAAAGTCCACGAAATCTTCTTCAGGTTCAAGGGAGATGCCTCGTCCTGCAGCGCCGCCTCCTGCTCCATCTGTCTCCAATAAGAGCACGAATGTCAGTGGAAAAAGCAGCCATGGTGTTGATACCTCATCACGTGAGGAGTGGCCAGCGCTGCCGAAGACATGCCAAACACCAGAGCCACAGCACATGACTCGCCACTTGCAGTCCAACGTCGCTGCAGCTGACCACATGCGAGACAAGGATTCGCAAGTGATTGCTATGCTGAAGTCGCTCACGAATGTGATGCGTCTACTACTGACAAACATGGATACTCCGGCTGCTCGAAACGCACTGCAAGTACTAGACACGTTGACTCCAGTGCTTGAAAGCTTCGTATAGCAACATGGCCCGCCCCTCGCTGCCCTTCCACAAGGAAGTCAACAAAGCATCTCTATTGCAGTGGAATGCCCGGGGCCTAAAATCAAGAATTTCAGATTTTAGACACTTTGTCTTCGAAAACCGTTTTCCCATCCTCGTAATTTGTGAACCTAACATTCAAAATGTCATCCGCATCTCTGGATTTCAAGCATTCATGTCCTCTACCTGTGGTGATGTGAGCAAGGTCATTGTATATATTAGATGTGAACTGACATACGTGTTGCACCCAATCCAACCTCACGACACCAACCAGTACGTTTGTTTATTCGTAAAGACGAAGGAGCTTACGTTCACTCTCATCGCTGCCTACATTGCTCCTTCAAGTCGCTTCGACTCTAAACGACTGCACGACGTGTTATCAACAACACCCGGCCCTACGACCCTCACCGGAGGTTTTATTGCTCACCATCCGCTTTGGGGGAGTTTGAAGATGGACTCTAGGGGAAATAGACTTGCATCTTTTGCAACACAGCACGACCTTTATTGCCTCAACGATGGTAGTCCAACATATTTACGAGGGATTACATACAGCAGCTGCCTAGATTTGACCCGGATCTCTCGGCTTCTTGAAAGAAACGTGCAATGGTTCTCAGACATCGAATCACATGGCAGAAACCATATTCCAACGTATCTGAAGATCAAAGGACTATTTAAATACTCCTCCACGACTCTCCAACGAATGGACTGGTCAACGTTTCGGTCACACATGGAGGAAGTAAGTCAGGAAGGGAACCATTCTAGTCTGGAACACGAAATTCAAAAAGCCATGAAAGAGACTACGCGCAGTTTTCAGCCTTTCCCGAAAAATGAAGAATTTGAAGCTGAATTGCAGCGATTACGAGCGATTCGCCGGCGGGCTGAAAGAAGATACAGGAGAACTAAATCCATCCACGATCTCAAAGAGGTGATGTGAATGCAAAATAACATTCAGCGGCGCATCGATGCGCTCCAATCTCAAAAATGGAAAAGATTCTGTGAGTCGTTGGATCCACGTCAGCGCTTATCTCAGATATGGAGGACCGTGCGTGGACTACGCTTATCACCGCAACAGCGTATTCCTTTCAAATATCTCGCTTTGCATAAAGGTTGCAGAGAGATTGAGATTGCTGAAGAATTTTGTTCAAGACTTGCTGGCTTGCAGCCCCAATGTGCACTTACACCATGCGTCACTCCTGCCTCTCGGGACTCCCGTATGGATGTCATGTTTTCGATGGAGGAGCTTGAAGCGGCCCTGGCGACTTGCAGGCGCTCTTCCTCACCTGGGTCAGACGGCGCTACCTATACGGCGCTCGGCAATCTTGGCCAGAAGGCGCAACTCATGCTGCTAAACCAATAAAACAAGTCTTGGCGCAACGGTATGGTTCCACGTGAATGGAAATGCAGCCGCTTGGTACCACTTCTCAAACCAGGTAAATCACCGTTAGATTTGTCATCGTACCGGCCCATCGCTCTGGCCAGCTGCATCGGAAAAATAATGGAAAGAATGGTTTTGACGCGCCTGGAATGGTACCTGGAGAATTACAATGTGTACCCAGATGCTACGGCTGGCTTCCGGCTTGGGCGCTCATCCATAGATAATTTCATCGATTTGGTCACATTTGTTGAACTTCAAAAACGTCTGAAACGACTCACTGCGGCATTGTTCCTTGACATAAAAGGCGCCTACGATAACGTAGCACATTGTGCCATTATAGAAGCTCTGATTGATGCCGGAATTGGTGGCCGCACTTTTCAGTGGCTATGTAGCTATCTGACCGACAGACATGTGATGACCGAGGATGGCGCCACGACTCACCACCAAACATTCCGTGGAGTACCACAAGGTCGGGTGTTGAGCCCCACACTATTCAACTTAGTGCTCGTTGGCCTAGTCAGATGCTTGCCCAACACCATTGGAGTATCAATCTATGCTGACCATATCTGCATCTGGGCGTCTGCTGTAACACGACTGCAGGTACGAGCAAGGCTACAAAAGGCAGCTACGTTAACATCATTGTTCTTACGAAAACGGAACTTAGAGCTGTGTTCAGAGAAATGCTGCCTTGGTCCATTTACTCAGAAGGCAATGAGGTCTTACTCTGTAAGTGTCAATGGGCCACACACAACTTTCAGTCGTATAATTGCTGCCAATCGTACCTCGTTGCCATCGAACTACATGCCTGCAGCAAGCCAATCCTCACCGTTATGGTGCCTGCACAAACCTGACATACGCCTCACCGTCCCAGGAATCACGAAAAAAGCCCACATGCCATCATTTGCCCTGAAACAGGCCACATTAGGACTTTTACATGAGGTTCACAGTGGCCGCGTACATGGTTATGTCGATGGCTCAGTCACACCTACAAGTTCAGCTGCCGCCGTGGTGATTCCAGTAAGATCCGTCAAGATACAGCTAAAGACGTCACATGTCTCATCAACGACATCTGCTGAACTGGTAGCCCTCCGTGCGGCTCTTTATTTCATTCTGGAGGAACCACCCCATCCATGGTCAATCTTCTGTGACTCCAAGGCAGCCCTCCAGAGTTTACTCTCAGTACTGCGCCATGGATCACATGAGCAGCTCGTCGCAGAGATCAAACAAGTACACCATCGCATAGTATAGAAGGGCACGATATAATATATCAGTGGTTGCCTTGTCACTGTGGCATACATGGCAATGATCGAGCGGACGCAGCGGCCCGATCTGCCCATGATGGTGTCAACTGCGTTGCCATTCCTCTTTCGAGAGCTGAGGCCGCGAAAAGACTTTCCGCGCTTGCGCGTGAGCTAACATTGATGCAGTGGAATTCATCTGATTACACAAGTGCACGCCTTCATGCCCTGGACCCTAATTTACAGCTCCATATTCCATTCAACCTTCCACGACGGGATGCACACTTCTAGTCCGTATATGGCTTGGAGTAGCATTTTCAAGTGCGTACTCCTTTCTTATAGGAATGGCCAATAGCCCACTTTGTGAATTCTGCGGTTGCAACGAAACAATCGCACACCTTCTTTGTGAGTGCCCTCGTTTCAACCCGCAGAGAGCAGCACTCTCAGCGAAGATTGATCAGCTGGACAAACGCCCAATAACAGAAAAGAACATCCTTGGTAGCTGGCCTGCACAATCAACCGCGCGAGCCGCCCTGAATGCACTGCTGCGTTATTTAAAAGACACCGGACTCAGTGACAAATCGTGACTCTGCACTGTGTTACGTAGGATGGAACGTTGACACTATTCAACACGAGAACGCCTTCGCAGACTGCGTGACAGTGCCCACAGAAACGGTTCCGTTTTGTGTGTGTGTGTGTGTGTGTGTGTGTGATTTTCTTATGTTTTCTTTTTTACTTTTACTTATTTTCTCTCTCTCTCTATCCTTTCGCATCCCTTTACCCCTCCCCCGGTACAGGGTAGCCAACCGGAGATAACCTCTGGTTAACCTCCCTGTCTTTCCTTTACCTTTTTTCTCTCTCTTGGTGAAGATGTATGATTTCCATTCAATGGAGTATACCCACAACCGGGGATCGGCCAAAAAGCGTCTTCGCGTGTTGAGTATAACGACGATTACCAAACTATGGCACATACCCACAATTGGGGATATTCCAAGAAGCAAACGGTACACATCGTGCCAACACCAACACGCACTTTGAGAGGATCACCGAGTGTTTATCCCAATTCCTACTTCCATATACTATGGATGAAGAACGCCACGTAGTGCGGACGCACGTCATGTGCGCTTCTTGGCCAATCCCCCGTTGCTGGTATAGCCCATGGTATGGAAATCATAATCTTCATAAACACGCGGCGATCACCTCATGAGCTAGTTCGTGTTGGCCCGGTCCCCCGCAGTGGGTATGACCCAAACTTTGGGAGACCGACAGAAGTCGTGTCGGCTCCGCAGTTTCCCTATAATCTTCGGCGGAAAATCGCAGAACTTGGCTAAAATCTCTGCACCAATAGATGAAGTTAGTTCAGCGCAAGACCTGGTACCAGCTTTTACAAGGTGGACCCGCTTTTTCGGCACTTACATCGATAGTTCTCAGTCGCCACGCTGACAGGCCATTGCCTCCGCCACTGCCGAGGCGGGAAGGACAGCTAGGCCTAACGCGCCGACGACGACGCCCGGAGGCCCCCCGGAACGCCTCGACAACACGTCTAGCGCCACGATGGAGGTCATACGCGTGGAAGGAGCAGTTATGCAACAGCAGGACTTTACCAACGACGCGGGATGGTGTGAAGTCCGAAGAAGAAACATCAAGAAAACATACGGAGGGAGATCAGGCCCGACAAAAACCGTGCCAAGAGACGCAGCTGCGCCGAAGCGCGCGCCTGGGGATAGCAAGTGGAAAGGTGAACGAGCCATACGCCAAAATATAAGGCAAGCCTTACCTTATCTACCAGCAGAAGACTACGAAATGATCGTGCGACCACGAGTACGACTCAACGTTTCGAAGTACAGGCAGGCACGCGTATACTGCTGCCTGAGAAACCCCGCTGACGTCGGCCAGGAAGCAAGAAGAGAATCTATGCATAAACTACAAGCAAAAAAAAAATACTCCATCTTCCCCTAAAGGGAACCATGTGTGTATGCGAAGCAGCGGGGAGATGGTTAGCATGAGCGGGAGATGGTTTCGCGGCAAAAGCCCGAGCGCTCATCGCGGCGCTGCACAGGAGAGAGAATGAGGCGCGCGCGCTCCTTCATTTTCATACCGCGGAACTACCGTGGCGCCCCCAGCAGAGTATGGAGCTGTCGCACCACCCGTCGTGCGCGCCGCTCCGGATTCCTAGAGCAGAGAAAGGAGGGAAGCGTAGGAGTGGAGAGAGGGGGGGGATGGGACGCACATGCGCTGTGTGGGTGTGGGACGCGGGAGGGACGGACAGAGCCGCCGGCAAGAAATGCTTCGCGTTTAATATCATGATCGTCAGCATGCCACCCGAAGAGCGAGCCAGGCGGTACCGAGCCACCACGAAGATACGAGTGTGAGAGGAAGAACAGGAAGCCAGCGCCCAGAGAGCCACACCGGAAAACACGTCTAAGGGACTCGTATAAGGGAGATTCAAAGAAGAAAGCTCAGAATATATTATAGACAGCATAGTGACAGCAAGGAAACCGAACATATTACACACGAAGAGGATAGGCAACACAGACAATGTAATTGTACTCTTCGACGGATTTCACATGCCGAGGTACGCGAATTACGGAGCACTCATCGTCCGGTGCTCGCTCTACAGCAAGCAAATTGACATTTGCTACGAATGCGGAAGGCTGGGACACAGAGTGAACGTTTTAAAGAATGTAAAGGATGTGGTGTGGCCAACCCGACGCAAGAACATAAGTGTAAAGCAAGATGTCAGCTACGCGGGCAAGGTCACATCGCGGGAGACAGACGCTGCAATGCAAAATACGATACCATTTCTGGTCCGGGGACGTCACTGGGAGCGACGAAGAGAAGAAGGAGAGGCCGAAACACTGGACAGCATCAACGACTACAACAAACGAGCGGCCGAAGCAACGGGCAAGAACATCGGTAGGACAACGAACCGAAGGCTCACCTCCGGAACTACGTGGGGGGAACAGTCGGGTACGGCTCGGTCCCAGGGTCAGGTCGAGGACCCCGTCTAGAACCCGGGTGGATCGTGTCCTCGATCTCGATCCACCCGAGGAGAGGCAGGAATCCTGGCACAGGTGAGTTGGGTAGGCACAGTCTCTTGCAATGCTGCGCCACATACACCCGCGGGGTCCGCCTTAGAACAGGAAATAACACAGATCAGACAGATGTTACCACAAATCACGCCAGAAAACACACCGATAAGGGAGGAGATAAAATATCCTGCGCTGATGTAGTCTAAATCCACCGCTAATGTAGCTCCACTAATGTGAAACCTGGGGAAGTGCGAAGCTGTAATGCGCCGGTGCTGGAATAGTGCTGGAGGGAGAAGCAATCGATCGCTTGTGAGGTGGTGGCACCCTCTCTTGCGCTGGGCTGTTACGAGTCTGGCGTTTCGGAACCGATTTTAACGAGTTTCTGCTAAATAATGCGCCTAATGCTTGGATATTCCTGTCTTTAAAATTATTCTGAATCACGTTAGTTTATTTTGAACCGGTTTTGATCAATTTTACACTTGCTCTTACCCTGTGTTGAGCACTTGTTTTTGAGTGCCATATAAGTGTCCATATACGAGTGTCCATATAATTGCTGTCGCAATAACACTCAGAGAAGTAAAAGGGACGTTCCAGAAAATCTACAACAGCAATTCATCCAGATGCGCCCGGATCTACAACAGCAGATAACTCAGACGCTAGTGGAAATGTCGCAGCGGTTCGACGTCCTCGAGGGTAGAGTAGCGCTGCTGGAAAACGCGTCGAAAGACGCCCGACCCGCAGGAGCGAGGCCGGTAAAGAGCAAGCCGTGCAGCAGACCACCTGCGGCTAAGAACAGCTGCAGGGAGAACTCGAGTAACCAACATGGCGCTGCGTATCGAGTGCATGATTTGGCAGTGGAATTGCCGTGGGTTTCGCCGTAAGAGGGGCAACCTGCAGTAATTCGTAAAAACCTAGCAAGCACCGGACGCAATCGCCCTCCAGGAAATTGGAGGGGCTGCAAAATTAACATGATTCAACTCATATAGCACTTTAGATGAAATAGCAACAGTAACCACACTGTTACACTGAAACATAGTGGATGTAGTACACGACACCGCCGTACGAAACATCCACCACGTCCTATTCGAAATCATACCCTCCCGAAAAAAAAGAGGGAGCCTATTCGTGCTGAACGTATACAGCCCACCACGACAAAAGGTAAAGTTTGGCTCGCTTTTCCGCACAGCGTTAAACGTTGTGGACAGAGAAGCACTGATCATCGTGCGCGACTTTGGCGCACCACACTTCGCCTGGGCTTACACCATCGAGAACGATAAAGGCCGCAACCTAAGGACCTACGCACAGCACGAGGGGCTCACGCTAATAACTAACCCACAGGACCCTACCAGAATGGGCAACAGCGTCAACAGAGACACTACGCCGGACCTGACATTCATAAAGAACATAGCCAACCCGAAATGGACTTACACGAACATAACTCTTGGCAGCGATCACTGCATTGCGAACACAATGCTACAAGCAGGCCTGCGTAAGAAAAGGCAGAAAAATAATGCTATCCAAGTGGGGCACCTTTCCTAAGCTCTGCGAGGACGATGCGACCAAAAGGATCGAAGACAAACAAGTTGACAGAGACACTCTTGCAAAGCGTAGGCACGAAAAACGTTCCTGAAGAAATAGGCATTCGGGAAATGGACAGCAAACTGCTACACATGTGGGAGGCAAAACGCAGCTTGCAAAAGCGCTGTAAAGGTCACAAGCACAATCGGCGCCTAAAAATGAGGATCGTGGCACTCGACAGAGAAATGGAAGACCACGCGAATCGGCTATCTCAGCAGCAGTGGGAAGCCACGTGCACTCTAATGGACCGACAGTTCGGAATGTCCGAAACTTCGAACAGACTCCGAGGCCTCATCGACCAAGAAGGCACGAAAACAATACAAAGACAAAACCTGCAACCGATACTACACAGCCACGCAGACATAGAGGCAGAGCACCTACGAGAGCTACGCCAGATATACGTAGGAGATGCAACAACGACACGACTAGAAGAGCACCAACGGAAGGATAATGTCGACCGCGACGCCCCCATAACGGAGGGAGAGATTCGATACGAACTCGGACGACTCAATCCGAAGTCTACCCGCGTCTCGACGGTCTAACAAATAAAACACTTCAAAAATTAGACGACGAATCGGTCAACGCTCTCACAAAGTACATAAACGAATGTTGGGAGAAGGGGACCATGCCCCAGCAATGGAAAACCGCCCAAATTATACTAAAACGCAAACCTGAGAAAAGCCGCACATAGAAAATCTCAGCCCCATCTCACTGACGTCCTGCATCGGAAAGATTATAGAAAAAGTAGTTATAACGCGTCTCGGCAGATACATGGACGACAATGTGCTATATCATAACTCCATGATCGGCTTCAGATCAAAACTCTCCACGCAAGACTTCATGCTGCAACTAAAGAGCTAAATCACAAATGCTGAAGCACATACCAGCCATACAAAAGTCATCCTGGGTCTCGGCCTAAAGAAGGTATTTGATAACGTCACCCACGGGGCCATATTCCGCAACTTGCAAAACCTCCACGTAGGCCAAAGAGCATGCGACTACGTGAAAGATATCTTCGCTAACCGTCAAGTCATAATCACAGTCGGGGACGCGAAATTCGAAGAAATATAACTAGACAACAAGGGAACACCACAAGGTTCGGTGTTTCCCCCTTCCTATTTAACGTGGCGATGCTCAGCCTGCTCGCAGAGCTGGAACGCATCGAAGGACTTCGGCACATTGTGTATGCAGGCGACATCACCCTATGTGTGACGTGAGGAAGCGATGGCCACATTGAAGGGATTTTACAGCAAGCAGTCACTACAGTAGAGAGATATGCAGAGAACAAGGGCCTAAAATGCTCTCCCCAAAAATCGGAGCGTATTGCAAAATTTCACGGGCTCTACAGACCTGCAAGCAGAGGACGCAAGCGCAATCAAGAACGACCCAACGTCACACTCTCGGCAGGGGGTGGCCGAATTCCCCAGATACAACACCTAAGAGCCCTGGGACTCCACATATCTGAGAACGGACATAGCGAAGAAGCAGTAAGAGTACTGGATAACAGCACCCAACAAACCATCAGGTTGATTCGAAGAATCGCTAACCAGAACTACGCTATGAAAAAACACTACCTAGTGCGGCTCATCCAAGCCTTTGTCGTCAACCGCATAGTACATGTGACCCCATACCTCAAATTGCATGTGGCGGAAAAACAAAAGACAGAATGCGTCATAAAAAAGCTAATAAACAAGCCGTCCGCCTTCAATAACCGCGTCTATCCAGATGTTCAAAGCGTTAGAAGGCACAACACGCTAGACGAACTCATCGAGGGTCATACAGTCGCACAATACGAATGACTCGCGTAAAGCAACACGGGAAGACATCCTGCACAAGCTGGGTATCACGTAAGCTGGCCAAAGTGGGGATAAATACGGGATAAGCGCCCGTGTCTGTGCTCTCCCTTCGTCCTGTTGTTCAGCGCTGTTTCGTCTTCTCGTAATCATAAACCAACCAGCCTAAATGCGTACCCTTCTACGGTCCCAAGCTAAACCAGAGAGCGCATCATTATACCCCCGTTACCCAGAAACATCCACCCGAACCAATGTTACTAGACTAGCTTCAGCTATGAAACTGGGCGGCGTTGCGTGGAACAGCTCGCCAGCGCCTTCATGGCGCTCCAGTCGCAACCAACTTCGTTTCCCCATTAGCCGGCTACGTGGACTGGCTGGACGAAACACGCGGTTACGGTGACTAGAAGGGGGAGGTGGCTAGAAAGCTATGGTGGCTAGCTATGGTGGCTAGCCTTTCTAGCTATGGTGGCTAGAAAGGTTAGTTGGCGCGATCGCCGATTGCACCGCTGGGAGAAAGCACGCCTTCGGTTGATGCCGCCACCACTGGTGGCCGCTGTGGCGCTGCTGTCGGCTCAACGATGCGTCCTGACAGGCCCACGCCGGCATGTTCGTGCTTGTTTGCCTGTGGATGCCGCTTCAGCTGTACTGCGTTCTGCTTCGTCCAAGCTCGGTTTCTTGTGTTTTCCGTTTTGTTCGTGCAAGTTTCCTCGCGTGGCGCATTCGCTGATGCACAAGTGCGCGCACTTTTCTGTGTTACCAGTTTTTTGCTTCACAAATGGACTGTGGTGTGAAAGTGAAGAATGCGGCGCAAACTCACTGCTTCGCACCTGGCTGCACGTCAGGATATGTGTCGTCGAGGAAGCATGGTCGGCGTGTGTCCTTGTTCGCAGTGCCAAAGGATCCAGAACGCTACAAAGCCTGGAGTCGAACAGTGCCTCGTGCGGATAAGCCTCTCGACGTGCGGTCAGTGCTTTGTGAACTGCACTTCGACGATCAGTACATCATACGTGCTTTCACGCGCGTCATTAATGGAGAGACAGTGAAGATCCCGCGTGATCGCCCTGTATTGTCGGCTGATGCTGTTCCTACCATATATCATAATGTACCATCGTATCTCTCGAAGAAAGCGCCACGGAAAAGGAAATCGAATAATTCAACCTCCGGCTTGCCCTCTAAGACCACCCGGCTTGACGGCAGTGTGTCTCCGAGCGACGAAAGGAGATAATGTCAAGGGGAACAAAATGACGAAACCCCCCCTGACTACAACATCGTGCCGTTGCTTGATCTTTTGAAATGCGAGTTGCCAAACTGTTACTGGGCAAGGCATCAGATCGCTGGTGCTCAAAACATCGTAGCTTTTAGCGTGTGTGGTGTAAACAGACAGAATCTTGTTTTTGAAAAGGTGGTTTTGTGTACTCAAGAAGATCACAGCATTCATGCTGCAGTGTTTGTACAAGCCGCAGAGGTGAAAAACGTCACAGTGACAAACGCTGCGATGGTTGAAGACATACTGCGTCAAGTCGATGCTATGATTCCATGCAAAGGCTTTGGTGAAGAGGGCGAGTTCAAAGCAAGTGCAAAACGGAGAACGGAGACTTGTGGTGGCAAGTGTTTCAGCGCATCCTGTCCAGGAATTAGTCAGACAGCAGGTAAACCTTGCCCACAATGCAAGTATTTGAGAACACTGCTTCTCAATCAAGCTTCCTGCAAAAAGAGAACTACCAAAGGCCCGGTTAAAAGGCCTTCGTACAAGATGAAACTGAAGACAGCGAAACTGAAAAGGTCAAAGCTTTGTGTTCTGAAGGCAAAGTCCCAAATCCAAACTCTCAAACGTGAGAATTCGCAGATTGATTCCTCCGTGTTTAAAGAGAAGATTAAAGGCATGCCCATCAAGCAGCAGCAACAGATCTTGGCATGCCTCACTGCTTCAAAGCGACGAAGCACAAAAGGAATGAGGTACGAGAGCGAGTGGGTGCTTGAGTGTGCTATAATGTGCATGAAAAGCCCTCGTCTTTATGAGCACATCAGGAAAAACAAGATAATGACTCTACCTTCTCGTACTTGTTTGCGTACCTATCTGAAGTGCTACAAGAGTGGATTTGGTTTAGGTGAGCAAGTGTTTGCTGCTGTTGTAGAAAAAACAAGATCAATGGAGCCTTTTCAGTGTCATGGTGGTCTTCTCATCGATGAGATGAAACTATCGAGCATATAAGGCTTGCACCTGATGGCAACATTGAAGGCTTCGTTGATCTTGGAAAGCTGGCCCCCGACAACCAGAAGAAACTCACATGTGATCATGGCCTAGTTGTCATGTTCCAACCTTTCTCGGGGAGCTGGCATCAAATCCTTGGTGTGTTTGCTTCTCATAGCAATGTCAAATCAGATACCCTCTGCCAGATAATTCTGGAGGCCGTAATTATGAGCGAGAATGCAGGACTGCACATTGATTTTGTCATTTGCGACGGAGCGTCTTGGAACAGAAGTATGTGGCATTCATTTGGAATATGTGGAAGACAGGACAAAATAATTTGCAGAAGAAAGTACCCCACTGACCCAGAACGCTTTCTCTATTTTTTGTCGGACCTTCCGCACCTTGTAAAGTGTCTGAGGAACAGGTTTGCGCAAGCTGGCTTTAAACTTCCTTAAGGACGTTCTTGTGTTGATCGATTGGACTGTGCCCGTAAATGTTATGAGAGGCACGACACAACCCTGAAAGCGATGCCACATGTGAACAAATCAGTTGTCCGTGCAAATGTATTCGAAAAAATGAGGGTGGCTTTTGCATTCCGTCTATTCAGTGATGAGGCCCTGCGAGGCCTCTTCTTGTACAAAGATGAAATTGAGAGGCAGTGTGGAAATTCAACTGCTACTGTTGCCTTTGTAGACAGAATGAGAGCACTAGTTGTTGCAATGACCTCAAGGTGTAGCTCTGATGCACTAAGGCCGGGCAAAGCCCATGAAAATGCATCAAGGACTTTTTGGCCTATTTGAACTCTTGGGAGGGAATTGCAGGGTCGCAATCGCAAGGCTACCTCAGTCAGAGCACAAGCGAAGGACTTCGCGTCACACTTTCAAGCACACTGACTCTTCTCTCCTATGTCACAACAAAACTCGGCTATCGATATCTGATGACGTCCAGGCTGAGCCAGGATCCTATTGAAAGACTCTTTGGGATTGTGAGGCAGATGTCGGGGTGCAACGACCATCCCACCCTTGCACAGTTCTTAATTTCGGTGATCTGCCTGACCTTCCAAACCATGGCAAAGTCACCAAGTCATGGAAATGTGCCCACTGGACTTCTGAACAGCCTCATCGGGACTGAACATGTGAAGAAGGCAAAGTCTCAGAACAGGATTGACCAGCTTCTCGATGTGGGGGACCTCAGTGAGGCAAATGAGGTGCTCAAAGAGTGTGGCATCGAGCACACATCTCTCATAACTCAGGCGAGTGATTCAAGGCTGATATATTACATCGCCGGCTATGTGGCGAAAAAATGCATCGCTGGAACAAAATGTGAAGAGTGCTTCAGACAACTCCTCGCTCTCAAGGACGGAACTGCTCCAGACACAGCCTGTCTTACCAGTGCAGTTGACAGAGGCGGTCTTCTGTTTCCATCGCCAAACCTAAACGCCCTTGTGACGTCGCTTGAAAACACATTCACTCACTGTTTTCGCGTGCACGAACTCCGAAGAGAGAGCCTTTTGGACTTGGTGTCCTTCCTGCAACTTACCAAGTTACAGCTTGTTGGCTGTCATGAGCACAGTATATCTGTGACAAACAAAGTGATTAAGTTCTATGTTCTAAGTAGACTACACTTCTACTTGAAGACACGGAATTCGCTGCGAGGAGAAAGGAAACAAAGTATAAAACTGTTTAAACTGAGCGTGTGCTTTAATTTATTGTTTCACTGAGCAGTTTGCCCAGAAATGGTTTTCAATCTACCTGCTACAAAATGTACATTTCAGCAATTTCAGGTCGTCTGCTACGCGCGGTAGTTTTTTGCGTTCAATTTCCACGCAAAGCACTTAAAGTCTATTTATCTTGAACAGTGTGGTGCTGCATGGAGATTACCCATCTTTGAGCGTTTCTTGGTGCTTGGGCAGCAAGATAATGCAAAAACTAACGTATCAAACTCATCAGCGCGGCCTAGCTCCGGTGCTAGAGTTCGGGAATGGTATTACGGTAACTGCGCGTGCGTAGAACCGCGCTAAATGAGCCCGCGCAAGGAAAGAACGTAAATAAAGAAACGTTATTCGCATGAGTACGCGGGCAATAGCACCTTGCTTGCAAGAATAAGAGTAACGAAAAAAGTAAAATACTCGCGCAGTCAAGTGAAAAACTTACGTGCGTGCAGTGACCGCTTCGCTCACCATTACACGCTTTTCGCTCACGGTCAGTAGTGGTTTACAGCTATATGTATATGTATTTATTCGAATATTTTTCAGCCACGACAATATTTCATTATGAACATAGCAGAGTGAGAAGGTGTAAGGGAAGCAAGAGAAAGAGCAAAGACGGCCCTAACGCCGCAATATTGTTGGCTTACTTCGCTTCAGAGATTGCGTACACGAACAATTCTTGCTGTACGCTATCTCTTCAATACAAATTTCACGCATGATGTATCTTAAGGTTCACCGTGAGCGAAGCTTTTTTCAAATTCAGACATTCCAAAGAATTCGATGCAGCCGATATAGCTAAACAAATATATTTTTCTACATTGAAATGAATAGATAGCTACTACTGGCCTAGCCATTTACTAATTTCTTATGTAAAGGTTATTACTGGAATAGCCTTGTTTTAATAATCCGTGAATCCTCTCTGAAATTACCAACATGTAACTTCTCATTATACCATAGTTATTGCGTAAGGTGGGCTTTTTTACGTAAACTAACAAGCATTCATGGCGCGTGACGATGTTTGTGCTTGCAATTATATTGAGGGGAAAATCGTCTTGAAAATTACTGTCTGATGCACTACAAATTTCACAATGGATCTACATATCCCTAAAATAGTTACCTTCAATAACAGCAAAAAAAATGAAAAGTTTATGTTCTGGTGATTTGTTGCCTCTTTCAGTACGCAACTACAAGTACGTAGTTATTGATCAGTAAGTATATTTGCTGTGTACGAACGAGCGAGCATACGCAATAAATATTCCTAAAGTTACTTTCATGTTAAAATTCACTTAGTGTTTGCGCTCTTGCAACAAAAGAAGGCGAAAGACGAGTGGCACATACGTAATCCGTCATGTTCGTTTTCTGACGCGTCGCTTGCTCGTAATTATGAAATGAGGCATACGTATACAATGTTGCACTGTTAGCGTTTCATTTATTTTGGCTTGTCTTGTTTTTTGCCGCGTATATTTCTCGCGTACCCTTTATCTATACACGCCGTGCTATAGCTTAGTGGCTTTGGTAGGTTGTACTGCTAAGCTCGAGGACGGGGGTTCGATTCCCGGCCACGGCGGCTTACATTTCGGTGGAGGAAAAATGCACAAAACGCCCGTGTACATAGATTTAGGTGCACGTTAAAGAACCCCAGGTGGTCGAAATTAACAGAGCCCTCCACTGCGGCGTCTCTCATTGCCATACTGTGATTTTTGGGTGTAAAACCCCAGAAATTATCATTACTATCATTACCCTTTACCTGTGCTCTCCATTCTTCGTGATATATGGGTAAGTTCGACACGTTGAGATCGAGATTGGCATTCAACACGTTTTTATCATCACACCCACAGCATCAGAGGGATTTCTGGCCGTCGTCATATGACCACACGTCATAAGTTGTTATCGTTAATCGTGACGTGAGTGCAAGTACGTGAAGTTACTAATGCCATGACCCATCAGCCATCTTAGCCACACATTTGTGCCTTTCCACACTATACTTTGGTATACCAAGTGAACGAGCCGCGAGAGTTACGCGGTTTCTATTTATTTTTGGTACCGCGGCATCGGCCAACAGACACATTCCGCTTCCCAAGAGCGCAGTTAAGGATTTCGCCTTAATAAAGAAACACCAGAGCGCTGGATGCAGTCTTGTAAAGCAAATCGAATGCATGAAATGAAAGGAAGGAAACGGTTATAAGGTGCAAAAGCGTTAGCATTAGTTAGCCATATCTGCTACGCTCTCTTGGTTATTATCGCAGTCTCCAGGTTATTTGCTTCTGCAGCACGTTCACGTTGCTCATTCCACGCATAACTAAATGAAGTAAGCGCGCGGAATGCGTTACTCAAACAGCCGCGTAAGCAGCGAGCTAGAAGGAAATAGATATAATACCCATATTCACAGCCGGCAAACGCGTTCTCTGTGTGGTGAGTCACTGCGGTATTACCTTGCGGTGACGTGGTACTTAATATATCCGAAATTATCGCGATTTTGGCTAATAGCAACCAAAATATCAGGCTCGTAGCAGACGCCCGCCGCCTTGGCGCGGCTTCCGCAGCGGAGAAAGCCCACGGGTCTGGTACAGCAGCGCCCCAGCGCGGGAGTTCACACAAGAAGGTCCTCGCTCCTCCCATGCATTCGCGCGGCGCTTTGGACACTCTCCCATATTCTAGGTGACTCTAGTTCGCGCCACCTAACCTTCTAGCCACCATAGTGAGAGCAACGGCGGCGGCGGAGTGTTGCAAGCAATCATGACAGCAGCGTCGGCGCTGCAGTCGCCAGCAAGATCGCTCCACGGCGGTTGGTGCCGCGGGTTTCGAAACAAGCGTTTCTGTTAGCAATTAGCGCTCCGCATATTTGACATAACTAGCATTAAGCTAATGCATACCGTGCCTTGTTAATAGAGGAGACAATAAATGACTAGCAGATATCCTCTGATGGACCCGCCGTGGTTGCTTAGTGGTTATCGTGTTCGGCTCCTAATCACGGGGAAATGGAATCGAATTCGAGCCACGGCGGCCGCATTTTGATGGGGGCGAAATGAGAAAACACCCGTGTACTTAGATTTAGGTGCACGTTAAAGAACTCCAGCTGGTCCAAACTTTCCGGAGTCCCCCCACTACGGCGTGCCTCATAATCAGATCGTGGCTTTGGCACGTAAAACCCCATAATTTTTATCCTCTGATGAGTGGTCCAGTGTTAAAGGTGCATTCACTTCAGGCACGTCACAGCCGGCTCAAAGATTTTTTGTTGGTCTCGGTCGCATGCGTTCTACGTGCTTTCCCGAATCGTCGGGAGTGAACAAAAATTATTTCAGCTAATGCGAAGTGGTGTGGGTAACGAAAGCCGCACCGATTTCTAGGCTCGCAGTGAAGAGCTCCTTAGGTCATATTGACGCGAGACAGAAGAAGACCGGCACCGAAGCAGAGGTCAGCATTAGACCGGCACGGAGGAAGAGAAAGTAGAGGTTGCTCCTCGCCATCTTGGCTGGTTGCTGCTACGCCTGTGCTACTCGCCTATTTTGTAAATACTTGTAAATATACGTTCTCGCGCAACATTTTCTGGTGGAGGTGCGGGGTACGCTGCCTGTTCATTCCCATCACCCAAGCACGGAACTCCGAAGTGGTCGCCGCGTTGACCCCTCGGTGATGGCCACTGAAGCACGCACCGCGCCGGAACCTACCGTGCAGCAGCCGTCCCCGCCATCTGTCATCTTATCGCTTCCGCAAGATCCGGGCACCTTCTCTGGCACAGATAACGTGGACGTCGAGGACTGGATTGCATGGTATGAGCGTGTCAGCAAACAGAACAGATGGGACGATACGCTTATGCTGGCGAATGTGATATTTTACCTGAAAGGAACCGCGCGCGTCTGGTACGAGACGCACGAACACGATCTGACCAGCTGGGACGTTTGCAAAGAAAAACTGAATGATTTGTTCGGCAAGCCCTTGGGTCGTCAACTAGCCGCTAAAAAAGAACTTGGCTCCCGTGCGCAGTCATCTACTGAATCATACATTTCGTATATTCAGGATATTCTAGCGCTTTGCCGTAAAGTTGACGGTAACATGTCCGAAGCGGACAAGATCGGACACATACTCAAAGGAATCGCCGATGACGCATACATAAAAAGGAAAATACTATTCTTTGCCTGCTTAAATATAACCACGAAACTGAAAAGCATTAAAAATAATACATACAGATTGCTCGGTTAGCCTAACTTTTGTAACAACCGACGATAGTTGGATGGATGGATGGATAGATGGATGGATGGATGGATCGATGCTAGGAGTGTCCCCTTTGGAACGGGGCTGTGCGTTGCGCCACCAATCACTTGTTATTATATTGCCTAATGTCCTACACAAATAATTCTTCTCACCGAACTTTCTGAACCCCTATTGGGAACTTTGTTTTTATACGCCTCCGTTGTTTGTCGCTTCCCTGCTTTTCTTCCACCAATCTTCCAATCGCCTCTTATTTGCAGTCACCTCTTAACGTTCGCGCGTAACCATCACCATCTAAAATCAGTTTCGGTAAACTAAGATGCTGTGCATAAGCCTCCGTGATTCGCAACGCATTCCGTCAGTCACCTCAATGCGCAAGTCCCGCACCGCACTTGATTCGAATGTTTCTCCTGTTTCCTTCTGCATTACGCTTGCGCGAATTCAGCTACCTGTGTAGTGCTGCAGTGCTACATTTGTGGAGCAGCCAGCTAATGCGTCGTGCTATTGTCCTAGAGGAACCCTTGCGACGTGGGCTCGATTCCACCCAGAAAATTAAATTAAAGGATCTTGTTAAATTTAAAGGATCTGTTTTGTCATTGGAGAGTGGTGACACAGTCTCAGTGGCGCGCGCCCAGTTACCAAAGTTGGCATCATAGACGGTCATCGAAGATCGGCATACTCCTACTAGCACACACCCAGAGACCCAAGTTGGCGTCAAAGAGGTTCAATGAAGAGCAGAAGTTTACTTGAACAGCAGTATACCTACGCAGTCCCGCATCTACAGTGACCCATGTCGGCGGGAGAGAGATTCGTTAAAGGGCGGCACATATACATTATGCCACATACCCAGTTACTGAAGTTGGTGCGATGGTTGGTTTCGACCCTGTTCCCTCAGCATAGCGGCCTGATACTCTAACCATTTGATCATGTACTAAACAGAGACCCAGGTTGGCAAGAAAACGCTTATATTACATACAAATATACATATTCAGCTCCCGGTAAGTCTGTGAAGTAACCTAAGAATGCTAATGCATTAATAAGTAACTTTCTATATAATCTGTAATTAACGTACACCATGTAAACTTTCATTCTACGTTGTCCTGAACACGCCTGCTTTTTGAACGAAATATATACCGCGTCAATCGGTGAGCTCGGCGAGAAGATTGGAAAAAAACGAAGTGCATGAGAATAGGAATAAAATGAGTGAGTAATTATTTTCAGGGCCCATACGCTACTCATCTCGAACTTTCTTTGTACATCCCCTAACTAGGCGCCCATTGTTTTATTTTTCAAATATGAAATGTCTGCCGTTTTTGGTCATTCAAATGAAGCGGAGGAAATTTGTACGCGTTTCAAGTTCAAGTTCAAGTTCAAGTTTATTGCTTCATTAGTGGTACATATATGCAGTAGAAAATATACAGAAAGAGGTCCCACAGTTAGAAACTGCAGCGGGACCTCTTGTTCTTAGTTACATAACATTATATAAAAAAAGGCGTCAATTGCGGTTATGAAAAAGAACGAATTACACAATTTCTACAGTGTTAAAGCAATACAAGTTATGGCAACACATCACCACATATACAAAGGTGCATAATAAGCAGCATAAAATACATCAAAGAAGGAATGCAGGTTACAAGGAAGTAATATAAGCTATCAGTGAACGTTGGTACGACGATAATGTAGGTGAGGATTTTACGTGAGCAGGTAAGTTATTCCACATTTTCACACTAGCAAAACCAACAGTTAGTTGGCCATAGTTGCTGCGTGATTTTGGAAGTAAAAGGTTATTTTGTAAAGAGAACCTGGTAGTGTTAGGATTAGCAAGACTATTCCTGCCAATGATATAATGTAATTGTGGATTTTAAGTAGGCGGTAAATAACAATGCTGTGATTGTACCAGATAATTTTATTTATTGTGAGGAGATTTAACTCAGTGAAAATGGGGGTAACATGAGCATTATATGGAGCCGAAGCAATGATACGGACAGCGTTATTTTGGATGTGTTGTAAGGGAGCTATATGACAGTGGTATGTGAGGCCCCAAGAACTGATACAGTAATTAAAATGGCTGTAAATAAAGGCATAATACAATGTCAGGAGAGTGTGCTTTCGAAAGTAGTGTCTGGCCTTTAAAAGCACCCTGATATCAAAGCGGCTTTCCTTTTTATGAAGCTGACATGCAAATTAAACTTTAGAAAGGAGTCTAATTGAACACCTAAAATGAGCACTCATTAGATGGTAATATTGGGTGAGAAGCTATGTACAGTGGTAGAAGGTTAGGGCGAGGTTTATTGTGTGATCTAAAAACCATAAACTTCGTTTTCTGAGGGTTAATTAGCAATTTATTTTTTTGCACCAACTACTGATATTATTTAGTTCATCATTTAAACGCTCAATTAGCGTACAGATGTCGTTATGAGAAGCGTAAACAGTGGTGTCGTCCGCGTACAAAAGACATTCTGTAGAAGTTAGACAGTTTGGGAAATCATTAATGAAGATTAAAAATAAGATGGGGCCGAGTATGCACCCCTGTGGAACGCCAGTGTTAATTATTTTTGTGTCAGAAAGTACTCCTGAAATGCAAACCTGTTGCTGTCTGTCGTGTAAATAACTGCGCAGTAGCTCTAAAGATGGACCTGTTATGCCATATGCGCTGAGTTTAGTAAAAAGAATGTTGTGATTAAGGGAATCGAATGCTTTCGAGTAATCGATAAAGACAGATCCTACGAATCTGCCCCCATCAATTTCCGCTTTGATCTTGTCAGTGAGGGTGATTAAAGCTAGGTTAGTAGAATATCCAGCACGAAAACCGAACTGTCTTGGTGTTAACAGTTGGAACTTGTCCAAGTAGTTAGATAGGCGCTGTGCTATTAGTTTTTCATATAACGTCCCTAGAAAGGTCAGGAACGAGGGTTTAGCTATCCTCATTTAGTCCATATTTAAGATAAACACTACAAAATTTGCTGTCAAATCACCCCTAAGAAGCGCTCCAATATTACGCTATAGACATAAACTAAGTGAGTGGTTTAGTTCTTTCAGGGCCCATGACCATAATTACTTAATGTTTTCGAGCGCTTCAAGTCGCACCTAGCAGTGTCGCTGTAATAATTTTAATTATGGGGTTTTACGTGCCAAACCAGTTCTGATTATGAGGCACGCCGTAGTGAGGGACTCCGGAAATTTGGACCACCTGGGGTTCTTTAACGTGCACCTAAGTCTAAGTACACGGGTGTTTTCGCATTTCGCCCCCATCGAAATGCGGCCGCCGTGGCCGGGATTCGATCCCGCGACCTCGTGCTCAGCAGCCCAACACCATAGCCACTGAGCAACCACGGCGGGTGTGTCGCTGTAAACTCAAAGAGATAGTGCGCGTTCTTTTTGACAAACCCTTGAAACGTTTAGTTTACATTGTTGGCATTTTCGTGACCTTAGAAACATGGATGCGCTCTTTGGTCAAGAAAATTCATAGTTATCTTCATTTTTATTCGTGAACATTGCTTCTGGTTGTCGAGGTTCATTAGTCAAACAATTAAGATGGTTTGCTGAAAGTGACGAAGAAAAGCAATAGATACTTTGAACGCAGGCGCAATTAAGCTACCCGTTCAGCAAGTGGAAACACTCATGGCGTTTGTGCTGTTCTTAACCCAGCGAATAAGGGGACTTTCAGGCCATAAAGTTAATTTTATTTCCCCAAGGAAGGCGCGTTTGCCAATCCTGAGCGCCAATCCTGAGTGCCAATCCAGATTGACTAGCCAATCCGCTCAGGATTGGCTAGTAACTTTTACGGGTGGCATTTTTCGAGTGGCTTTTCATTCCGCATGGATTGCGTCACTTGGAAGCTTGAAGACGCGACGCCATTGACAGAACGCGTCACTGCCGGAAGTGAAATAGAGTTTTGGCATCAGTCAAAAGAGAGAGAGAGACAGAAAAGCCAGCATAGAGACAGAGCGTGGCTGGCGCAAGAGCTGGCATCTCGCCGATCACCTTCATTGGAAGCAGTGTTGGGTAAGAGCACGTGTTGCGAAGAGAAAGCCGCCCCACTTTATTTTCGTAAACGCTAGCGGCAACACTCCTCTAGCTTCGCTAAAGGAATTTTGGGGTTTTACGTGCCCAAGCCAACGATCTGATTATGATGCACGCCGTGGTGGCGGGCTGCGTATTCCTTCTAACAGCTAGGTTTTTAACGTGCACCCAATGCGTGGTTTACGGGAGTTTTCGGATTCCGCCCCCATCTGAATGCGGTCGCTGCGGCGGCGATCGAACCGGCGACCTCGAGCCCAGCAAGGCAACGCCATTGCCACTGCAATACCACAGAATTTACCGCTGTAGCTTCATTTAAGCACTGTGTTCGAGCAACATGCTTCAGTTTCTGCCCATTCTGTCATTTCAAAAAGCTCCCAAGTGTTTCCAGGTTCTCGTATGATCGAAATTAAGCTTAGTATGACCACGAACAATAAAAGCAATAGGCCAGAAATCCACACTCACTGTGTGAATTTGTGCGCAAGAAGACAAAATTTTCGTGACAGAAAGTTCGGTAGTATTGCCTTGAAACCAGTTGAACGCAATTCCCGCACTGTGCGTTGTGCAGGGTCTCGTTATCTTGAGCGATATTTTGTAAAGTGTGCAAGGAAACCAGTAACAGCGATAACATGCTTGCGGTTCGGAAGCTCCGTGTACATCTAGTATGATGTTAACATTGTCCGCGGTTACGTGCCTATGCATTCATCATGCGTAGCTAAGGTTGCCAGCTATCAAGTGAACGAAGTGGGGACGGGGGGAAGAGGAGGAGGAACGGGGAGGCTGGCCCTGTTATTGCGAGGAGATGCCAGTCTGTACGTGCACCAAGGATGAACAATTTATTTAATCCCTCCGCGTAGCGATCTACAACAAGGCAGGTGCACTATTGTTGCCTGACTAACTTGCGTATCCATGCGGATAGAGGCACTAAACGGTAACGGCCTACAACGGAACTATAACTACGACAAAAGTGCAACCGCCTTTATGCTAATGACAATTGGATTACGGCGGTTTGATACAAACGCACATAGACACAAACACTCAAAAATACATACATAAATAGGTAGATTGCCCCTGTAAAGAGCCTGAGGCACCCTAAGAATGCTAAAGGAATAAAGCTATATCTATTGCGCTGGCGTTAGTGTGGTCATGTATCCATGTTGTGACAGCCCGCGGTATCGGGCAGCAGATCAGAAAGCAAGGGTGCAAAGCAGCACAACGCCTATGCGGGGGCAATGTCGAGCCCTCTATCACCACAATGGTTTAAGCAGAAATTCGGAAGGTTTTACGATGTCCGTCCGTCCGTCAGTCTGTACGTTGGCGGGAAATCTAACTGATTTCCCGCCAACGTGCTATGTGTATCCATCCATTCGGCAGCACTAGTAGACAACGGCGCTTCTTTTCGTTTGTCGTTGATGGCGACGAGAAGAGGGCGATGGATAGAGAGGCACGATGCATACGTTGGACGTTTGAAGTGTCTGATTCCGCGGACAACGAAACCATAGAGAAAGAAATTCAACAAGGGGGACACTCAGCAAAAACTGGCAACAGGAAACACGTCACCATACGTCACGCTATAGTATTGATGCCGAACGTTAGTTGCCGCCAGCGTCGAAAAAAAGAAAGTGATATTAGGTTGGCAGACATTGATTTATTTTTTAAATTCTCTGCTGGGGAAAACTAAAACGTTTTGCGTATAAATGAACTTAAGCTTTGCGACGTATTTTTCTTGCCTTACCTAGCGACAGGCGAATGACGCGCCAGATGCATGCGTCATCCACCAGACACTCCCCCGAAGTGAGTGAGGGCGGCTGCGCGCGCGTTTGAGCGCTCACCCGCGGCGACCTGTCCGTCTCCTTTTTTTTAAATGTATCCTGGTTTCTTGGGCTCCCGGCGTATTCTTGCGTTCCTTCTGCACTGGAACAAGACACCACTGCACTATTGGACTACGGCAAGGTGAGAAATTTTGTTTCACAGTCTACGACGCAATTAGGCTTACAGCATGGGACCGAGATGCAGTTAGCGAAAAACAGTTCGGCCGTCCTGGTGCAGATAATTTGAGTTATTGAATCGTGCTGGGACATGTTTCCGACGCTTCCTAGGGGATTATTGTAACTTATTTCGGTTCTGTTGAGGCACACTGGCCGCGCAGCGCGCTGTGACGCAGTTAGCGATAGGCAGCTCGGCCGTGGTGACAAAGTTAGTTTGGCGTGTAATGAGTCTTAGAGGGACAAGTTTCTGACGTTTCTTGTGGCCCCGCAAGAACATATACCTTTTTTTCGGTACTCACGACTGTCGAAAACGCGACGGGCGATTGCGAAGAGTGATAACATGTGAGTGTGTTGCTGGCGCCGGCAAAACGCGCGAAAGATAACGCCGAGGAACATTTCAGAAACTTGTAATTAGAAAATTCCGTTTTCTAAAAGACCGAAAACAGGATTTGCACCCACGCATTTGTCTTGAGTGCGAGTAGAAGGCATTCTGCGAACGTCTAGCATGGTCCGGCTGGGAGCCTTTGTTGCGTCCGTCTCTGTGTATGTAGCGTACCGTCGCGACGCCCGAGGCCAAGTTTTGGAAACGCGACGTCGCCAGTGTATTTGTGCTGCTAAAGTGCAGGAAATGATGCCCGGAAATGGGGGAATGCTTGGAAATCAGATGTTTTCATATTTTATGGTATTGTTTGGGATGAGTCGGGTATTTTCCACCCCATGTATGTAAAAGCGAATTGCTTTTGTTTGTAATACCGCCCATTCACCGCTTTCGCACGTTTCGCCTCTACACGCAGTATTCCTATATCTATATACCAAATGACACATGCTTGTAACATGCTGTTCCATGCTTGTAAATGTCACGTGCTTGTAATTTACTTTTTTCAGCTGATGCCGTCCAATGGACGCTTCATACGGGAACTACTGCGTACTTGGGGTCACAACGTTGGATGGACGCACAAAGAGCGCGAGACGAGCATGTAGAGCAAAATAAATATTTCCTCATTTCAGGAGTGTTGCGTCTTTTTGAAATTGCACGTGGCACAGATTCGATGGGACTCGACAAGATCGTTCGCAATCATTTTTACCGAATAATAAACTGATTCCGCACGAAGATCGTGCGCGGTCGGGCAAAAAAAAAAAAATGCAGCTCGCGTGCTAGCTAGCGTTCAAATGCGCGCGCCCAAAACCGAAAACGGCAATGATTGATGCCGACCGCTTGGCGCGCTGCCGTCAATTCGGCCGCTGGGCTCTATGGGAGTGTACGCTCTTGGTTGAATTCCTTTCTCTATGACGAAACTGACACACGTACTTCTTTATCTTTCTCGGGTCACCACGTTTCACCATCTAAGAAATGTTATCGCTCATCGCAGGACGCGCAGGACGCGCCTGCATGTTTCGGAAATTTCTCGAATCTTATCGATGGTTCTATCCTCTGTCTGTTGTCACCGAGCCTTGTGTAATCTCAGTGTATGTATGCGCGACGCGAATTGTGTAGTACTTTGTGGAAAATACGCCGGCACCAGCGATTACTCTGCATGGAACTATGCTGGCACCTTCAATAACTCATGCATAAAAGCCGACTCGCTTGACCCGCTGATCAGATTGCGACGATCGCCGACTGTGTTTGCCGCTAATGTTGGGCTTCGAGTGTAACTTGCTTTTGTGGGCACAAGTTCGTCCAATAAAGAATCAGTTTCGTCATTCACAGTTTTACTACTTTTTTTGTTTGCCACCACTACTACGTGACAAAATGGTCGAGCACATAGCCGGTCCTCGCCGAGGGAACCATGTCAAGGTAGGCCCACTCGGTGCCAAACACCCCCCTCATGTAGTGCGGAAACCACTTGTTTTAGGCCTTCGAGAGGTCGATGTTGCAGTCCCTGCAGATGGTGAGCGGCATGTTTCTTTCGTGAGCGTTATTGCAGCAAGGTATGAAGGTAATCTTGCTGCAAGCTATTCGGTGCACTGACATGAATCGCTGCGCCGTGTGCTTGGTGGCCCCGGAACTTACATAGTCGGCGGCAACGGTGATGTTTCGGCCGCTGTATGCTACGTGACCTATGCAGATGTTTCTGACACTGTTGTGCAATAGCGAATGATCGACTTGGGGGGACAGATCTAGCGCGACCGGTTCGATAGCCAGTGATGAATGTAGACGTTCTTGTATATGGCCACGCCGGCGCATCTTCCTCTGAGGCGCTTACTGTGCCCGATGATTTCAAACCCACTCCACCTTTCCGAGAGCGCGAGTACGTCTGTCCAGGAAATGACCGCGTCTCACTCGTGATCCCTGACGAGATCAAGCAACTGCTCAGTCGATGGCGGCAAGAATCACGCCTTTCTCAAAGTTGTGTTTCTCGACAAACTCCTGGGCCTGCCCCATGTTCATGTTCAGCTTGTTGTCGGCAGAGCCTGCCATGAGGTGGAACTGGAGCTGTTCGCTGGCATTTGTCAGACAGAAGCCGTCAATACTGCATGGTGGCCCGGGACAACGCCACGTACACGAGCTAAAGGGGGCGCTTGCGGTCATAGTCGTACACTATACTTCATTCTTCGTGGCCCCCTGGGACTTGTGAATTGTGACAGCGTTTGTCTGCACGAAAGGAAACTGCGTCCATCGGCAGGAAACGTTCTTTTGGGCAATTACCGCGTTGGTAAAGGTGCGTTGTCCGATGGGCATCCAATTCATATGGACGCGAGGATTCCTCTGGCCAATATGCTGGGAACACGCCACAAGGCCGACGGCCAACCACGGGAACTGTAGCCAGAGTCGCACAGTAGAATCGTTATCATCGGGTTCGAGGCACTAAATCGTGCCCATGCTGCCTTTCACAAGGCCGTCGGTGACATTCATAATGGCTGTGATCCTGTGAGGCTTGTCCATGCACCGTGACCATTCTGCAGCCAAGCCCACTCATATACCACTTGTCTTCATCGTAGCCAACTTCGCACTGCCTTGGAAAAGGTACTCCGGCTTCTTGCATACGACGATCTTGTCATTAGCCGGTCTGCACACGTCTTCCAGACATCAGCCGCTGTACCATCTAGTGCGGCCACTAAATTTATTTATTTTTTGGCACTTCCTTGATTACATCTATGCTACCCTATCCTTGTTTTAAAGCACCGAAAACGTTCACCGGAACTGTAGTCAAAATGGTCCCGCTTTTCGCGCTAATTTGACAGGTCTCTACCTGCCTAATTCTCCATCTCCCCGTTTTCATTTTAACAATTCTAAACCTGACTTACCTGTAATCATTTACGCAAGGACAGCACGATCTCCGCAATGCTTCGGTTGGCACAGAATACCAAATTTAAAATTTTGGTAATACATTGCTTGCCTAGGGCTGTTCCTTGTCCACTTCTAGTTTTACGCTTCGGGGAAGAGATTGCATTGATTATTGCAAATCGAATACTTTCAGCGAACTCAACAAACATATGTGTTCAGCCCTTTTATGGTCTATAAAAATGAGAAGCAGGACTTCGCGGTTATGTTCGGTTTCTTTCCTCAACAGTTTCGGTCGGTAGACCAACCTTTATCAAGGGCTACAGTAAGTTCTCGTGACACAGCCTCTTCATATATATATGTATTGTAGCTGTCCGGGTAGATTAACTAACCACCAGACATAACTTCAGTAAGACGGGTGTTGTCCGCCAAATAGTATTTTCCCCCCCAACACTTCTTCTTCCTCTTCTTTCACATTCCAGAAATAGTCCGCTTCACCCTCCCCGGCTTCTTTTGTTTACACCTCCTGGTGTAATATTTGAAAACGTTTCCGATTGAGGTGCACTCAGATTGACCGGTGGCTCCCAGGTACCAAATAGTCTTCAATACACCGTGCTGCAATGACGTTTTAACCACGGGGAAGGGTCCGTAAAATGTAGCGTTGGTTCCTTTCCTTTCCTGACTAGGACTCGGTATTCCACTTCTATATCTGGTATGTCGTTGTTTCGCCTCTTGTCCAAGTTCCCCTTCATGCGCTGTCTGTAGGCGTCTTCTTGTCTCTCACTTTTCTTGACCTCACTAAGTACAAGCTTCTCCAGGCTGCGGAGTTCGCTATCCGCAGGGAGAGTAGGCACAATTCCAGAGGTGGCAAAGAGAGAACTGCATCCTAAACCGCTCGTATAAGAACGATTGTGGTGTCTTGTAGCAGCCTCGAGGCAGCACTTCTAGCCACCTCGGAATTTCGGGTACATCTTCATGTATTGCTTGATGTCCCTTATAGCACGTTCAGCATGACCGTTTGCTGCAGGGTGGTAGGGTGAGCAGTACTTTAGTGTAATCCCATGATCTCGTATCCAGTTGGCTAACTTTTTGCTCCAAAAGGCCGGGCCATTGTCTCACACTATCGTCTTTGTGTTTTGGAAGCATTCAGCTTGAAGAAGACCAATGACACTGTTGGCGTCTTCTTTTCCTGCCTTGGCAGTGATCATTCTTGTGCATTCGTCGATACTGAGTAAAAACGCTTGAGTTTTCCTTGTGCCTTCTCCCTTCTTTGTAAGTTCCGCGAAGTCCGAGTGGATGACATCAAATAGAATGCGTGAATGCTTCGGGGTTATCATCACATCTGTCGCCTGCTTGAATTTCACTTTGTTCACTTGACATAGGTGGCACGTGTGAATGTAGTTTCTGATGTCACCCTTCATACATGGCCAAGTAAACCTTTTCAGCAGTTTGTTGTAAGTGTGCCAGAAGCCGTCATGTCCCCCCGACTCTGGACCGTCGTGGTATAGTTGAAGTATCTTGGAAACCATTGTCGATAGCAAGTGATATCTTACGCCCACAAACTTCATTTCCTCAGTGCCTTCCCGCAACTTGACGTGATTTATTTCTTCTGGGTGTTCGCTTGTCTCGTGGACAAGTAATCTAAACATGGCGTCCGAATCTGTCAGTAGCGGGCCTGGCCGATGTGATACGTCAAAGTCGAACTGTTCTAGTTAATTAACATATCTCGCGATTAGACCATGCCGGCTGTGCCATGCCTAGGAGATGAGGCAAAGCTTGATGATCGGTAAAAAATGGTGAATTTCGCGCCCTTCTAGGCAGGTTCTAAAATATTGTACAGCTTTTAAAACTACCAGCGCTTTTTTTTCTGTGGTAGTATAATTGATTTCAGCAGGCTTCAATGTATAGCTGTATTATCCAACGACGTATAGTGATTTTGATGATCCGATTGTCGTGGTGATTTTTGATATCGAACTGCACCCGCTGCTTAGCGCAACGCATCAGTATTGAGCGCGAAAGGCAAGGAGAAGTCTGGTGTGCGTAGGATGGGATCTGACGGTAACAGTTCGACTAGTTCGCCATATGCCTTTGCACACTCCGGATCCCATTGGAACCAGACATAACTTCAGTAAGACGGGTGTTCTATCTATTTAATCTTATTCTACGACAACCCATCTTCATCCTCTTCTATCACATTCCAGAAGTAGTCCGCTTCATGTATATGCACTCATTTCTTGCAAACCTGGTTCCCGGCCCCCCTTTTCCCTCTTTAACATTGGCGTCGTGCAGAGCTACATGATGTTGTGCTGGGTCTTTTATCACTGCTAATTCAACGTCCTCATAGAGTCGCGGAACTGCAACTACTGGCTATCTAACATTCGTCAGCGACGCCATCGTGGGCTTACAGTTCTTATCCTCCACTTTGTCCCTATGGACCACGTTCTAGAAGCAATGGTCGCGTGGTGTGATTCCCGTGACCCAAAGCATCGGAGTGACGTGTAGCGTTCAACCATGTGTAATTGTTTGCCGTAACGTGTTACACCAGTCCCAGCTTGTAATTGCAGCTTCGACTTCGAAACCTACACACAAACACACGGAGGTCTGCACAAATTGTAGCCAATGTTATGGGGGGGCATAACTCTGCCGGCTAAACTACTCGCTCATTCGCGTTCAGATTTTGCGGATAAATAGAAGTTTGTAGTGAGTTTTATTTTTATTTCGAAATTTGGGGCCATTACTTAGCAGTTTCGTGATCAATAACGGTTAGTGGACGTAGTCTATGGCGATGCTACTAAACGATATCTTGCAACGGATCATGGTAGCCGTACATAAACATGTACGTACATTCTAAGAAGTATTCCGGGGAAAATGGGAGTAACTGCACAGTTAGTCCAAAAAAGGGCACTTTCGTCCCTCAAGGGAGTAACTGCAGGAGCGTGGGTGGCGTGTGCAAATTTTGGAGAGTAAGTGTACGATCCCTGGTGCGAAAGAGAGCAACGGCGAGGACGAACTGCGACAGTTACTCCCCATGCACTCTGCTGTTTTCGTCCGTCTCGTGGAGTGATGCGGCGAACGCGGTATTGTCTATATATCATGAATAGTTGGAAGTTCGTGTACTGTCTACGCAACTAGATGTAAAGCAGCACGTTGCATCTTCGTGAGAAAATTGCCGGAAATTTAAAAGGTGGAATCTGAAGAGCCGTGCACTTCGTGTGCGTGCACACCATAAGAGAACGGTACACATTAAGCGCGCAAGTCATAAATGGATTGCCAGATTTTCTTGGCCAATAGTACCTAAGGTGTTCCTTTCGTTCCAAGGAGATAACTGAAGCGATGTGTAGCTCAAAAGGGGCACGCTAAGCGATAGAGAAGTTGTCCTCTGTCGTCTTGCGTGCCCCGTTTGCGCTCGCTACACGAAGATCACGTAATGTCTCAGTTTAAATCACCGTAAGAATAATCGGGCAGCTTTCTTTATGTAGTCGCTTAGATTTGTAAGTATGCGCAACGTTAGATTCTCCCGGCATAGCATACACCAAATGGCGAGTCTCTTCTGTTATTGCCGCACCTGCGTTAAGGTCGTTAACCTCGTCTCGGTAACCTGACTTGTCAGCGGAGCTGCCATGGTGAAGTGGTTAGGGTACCCGACTTGTGAGCGAGAGGACATTAGTTCTAATCCTACTTGCCGGCGCGTTCAAACGGATGCGCCGGCAAGTAGGATTAGAACTAATGTCCTCTCGCTCACAAGTCGGTTTGCACTAAGCACGCAAACGAGGCGGAGGAAACCGCGATAGCCTTGGCGCTTAACGCTGCCAAAGGCCCAACGACTGTTTTCTCCGACTCACGCACTGCCGTCAGGGCCTTCTCGTCAGCCCTAGTGTCTAAGCACACGGCTAGCCTAGTCAAAAAATCTCTTGAAAACACTGCGGATAACGAGACAGGAGGTCACCACATCGTCTGGTTCCCGGCCCACGTTAAAGGCGTAGTTAATCAAGCGGGATGCAACCCCAACGAGCAGGCCCACTGCCTAGCGCGTGAATTCACGAACCGCGCCCGGGCTAGCGGTCCAGCTCTCTCACAGGATTGCTCCCCTAAAGACCCTCTTATCACCTTTAACGAGATCACATCCCACTACAGACTGAGCAGAAGGAAATTCCCTCCCCCTCACCCAAAATTAAACAGGGCTCAGTGTGTCACGTTCAGGCTATTACAGACGAGATCGTACCTCACCCCCAGAGCGCTCAATCGGATAGATTCTAACTTCCCGCAATCGTGCTCCAAATGTGGGCACGACTTCTGCTCTTTCGATCATATGCTCTGGCTCTGCCCGTCCAACGCGGGCTCTGATCTTCACGACAAGTCCAAGTGGGACGCCCTACTGCAAAGCGCGGACTTTACGCATCAACGACAGGCCGTCCAGAGGGCCCGCGACGTCGCCGAGAGTCACCAGCTCCCGGTTCCGTCATGGGCGGAGCCACCAACTTGATTGGGGTGCCTTCGGCTCCCCCAATCTTTTTCCTCAGGACCTTTTAATAAAGTTCTTGTCAACTGTCAACTACCGGCGCGTTCTTTTTTCAGCCCAGTCATTTCTTTATCAGCGTATAAATGGCTAATTTAATTAATGCCATCTTCGAGGAGCATCGGCAAGAATAACCGTTACTCTCTTGAGGAGCATCGGAAAAGAGCAACTGTTAGTCCTCCACATGGGGAGTCACAGTTGATCCCCTCTCACTTACCCCCGAAAGGGAGGAAGGGTTGTGGCAGATCAGTTCCTCCCCTAAAGGAGTAACCTCAATACCCCCTTTCCTCCTTTTCTTCTTAGAGTGTATATACATGTAAGAGTGTGTTATACGTCCTTCTATCCGGTGGGTAATAAGTCGTAAGTAAAGGCACATGTACAAAATCAGCCAAACGCAAAATCGACGAACCCAAACAGACGAAGCGTCACGGTCCGCTCAACCGGTTACAATGGAAGTTGAATAAAGGACGTGCGCTGTGCGAATGGGCTCTCGCCTAACTTAGACGATCATCGTAAACGCGTTCTGCAGGGGTTTCTTTAAAGCGATGGCTTTCTGTGGCTCTTCAACCCACATTGCAACAGGTACGTATATATGCTTCTGCCTCACCGTTTATACGACCTTGAGGGTGACCTTGATACATGGATATATATATATATATATATATATATAATTTCGAATGGCTGGTTTTGAACTTTGGGACGTATTCTAGGACGATCATTATCAGCGATTCAGTGTGCGCGAATAGGCTGGTTAAGCAATACGTCACGCGAAAGCAACAGTACCACCGAAAGTGATCGTTCAAGAACACGTCCTCCGGGGTGCCCTTCTGCACATCGTCGAATTCCGCCATATGGTGGAATTCTGTAACAGCGGCATTTTGAGTGGACAATGAGAGTTGATAGGATGGTGCATTTGACAATATGGCGGACCTTGACTATTTCTGCAACAGCAACCCCGGTTTCCCCGGCATGTTTCCGATGCTTTAATAATTACACCAGTGGACGTTTGCCTACGAAGACGGAAGAAAATAAATTTACAATTTTCGCTCGTGTAAATCGGCGCTTGAAGACGCTTGGAGCGTTAGGCGAGTTGCAGACACAATCTACTCATAGGAAAGGGGCGTGCGTATTTTCTAGCTGGTGATGAAGAAAGTTACGTCATGCGTTCGTCGTCAAAATTCGCTTCGAATCTCGCATGGCACTCTGGCGCGTTTCTATAAGGTCAAGTAAGTCATGCGTTGCGAGTAAAGGCGGTTTATTAGGGAGTAATTGTTCCGCTTTCTCTGCAAGGTCCACCATGGTGGCTGAGGAACGCGTTTCTCACTGAAATCTGTAGTGCGTCTGTTTTAATGCGCTTATTTGCCTCGATGGCTCACGAACATTCGCGTACACAGATTCTCACAGTGCAAGGAATCTGCGTAACTATTCTTGCACGCTTAATGTGCACGTTCTCGCAGATATCTGCCACGCTTTCCACGTGGTATAGATGAATGTGAACGCGCTCAGTTCCTTTCCCGAAAGGCACGTTCCATCGATTCTGCAGAATAATGACAAAGACACTCACTGCAAACAACATGTCTCAAGTCTAGGACTTAATTTTATTCGTCAAAGAAAAAAAAACAACGAGGCTCTGGTAGTGAGACAACAGAAGGAACTCTCTCGCGCTAAAATAAACGTAATCTTAAACGCGTATTAGCGGGGGCGCGTTGCCGGTAAATAACATCAACTAACAAATAAATAAACGGAGCAGTTGATATCAGGCACAACACAGCAGTCAACAACAAATAACAGAACGTCTCTGAAGGAAAGGTCAAGCGACCCGGAAGTCCTCTCTCATCGAGACAAAGGACCCGTTGCATCACCGATGCAAACATTCACTTGCAGAGGCACTTGCTGAGCGTCGTTCCCGTGACAGTCCGATGCACAATAGGTTTGAGTTTCCGGTGATCGAGGTTCAGGTCACTTCTAAAGACAGCACAGCGCAAACAGCGAGTATCACAAGCAATGACTGGGAAGTGCAGCCGGCAGCACGTAAGACGTTCTCGTTCGGCTTGTCCCGCTCGCGGATACGAGAGTCTCAGGCGAAGCTCTCCTTGTAGAACGAGAACTTGTGCCCCGCCAGTGTGGCGATGTGACAGTGCTTCTTGATTTCCTTGTTGAGTGAAGCCGGTCCGCACGAAAACACGGCGACCTTTTGCCTGCAAATATAAGGTCAAACACGTTTGCGGGAACCATCCACGCTGATTACCTAAGTAAGCGAATAATAAATTTCTCACACTATCGAATTATCCTTCCAACACTGTGGGCCAGCGAAATGCATGACATCACCCAGCAAGACTGGGAAAATGGAGCGTTTAACACGTTAATGGTCATTTCATAATTAAAGCATTGTGTAGGGGTGTGTAATGGTGTGTAACGATTTTGAACGAGTACAGGCAAGTATTTTTGGCGGGTCAATGATTTTATATTTTTAAGTGAAACTTCCTGTGCGAAACCCTCCAGATTTTTCAGACCATCGCTGGGTGCTGCTGTCTGGGTGAAGCTGGATGCAGCACTAGCATCTCTACTGCTCTTACAGGTGTCCCGGATGCTGGCCTTGTTTTCTACGGATACTCAGTAAAAAACTAATGATATATAGATATCATCATTGCAGCCGCGGACAAGATTCCAACTCGAGGAAACGTAGGGTAAACGTAAGACACTAATAGAGTTTCACTGGCTACAGCACTGGCAGTCACTTTCTCCTAAATGCTTACAATAGTTTTCCGCTTTGATAAAAAAGAAAGCGCACCATTCCTTGGTTGACGGACGTTAGCGTCCCAAAGCAACACAGAGGCTTTGAGAGAGGCGTATACGGAAGAGAGCAGTGGATTAGTATCTGGGACTTTGCAGTGCATGTGCCCGAGTTCAATACACGACAATTTTTCGATTCAGCTTCCACGAGACTGCTAGCACCACTGCGTGCAATCGAGTATCTAACCTCGCGCTCATCAGGATAGGTAGCCAAGGTCAGTGTGCCACTGCGGCGGGTAACATTGTGCGGACACCTGAAGTGTTGCGCCACAAGCCTGAAGGTTGACGGTGCTATAGAGTGAATGAAGGAAGGCAGGGAGGGAATGGAAGCAAGGATGGGAAGAGAATAGAACTGAAGTAGTGGCAACCGGTGTGCATCCCTTCATTCGTTGACCACGCATACTAAAAAGGCTGAAGCCAGTAAACGCAGTAAGTACACGTTACGTGCACCATGATAATTTGCATAAAGTGCGAATAACAAGCCCCGCCCTTCTTCAGAAGACTTCTCTCTCGTGAGAGAGATCAGCGATTAGGCATCGGCGAACCGTTTGGTCGCCTTGCAATCATGCCAGTCGTGGAATGGGTGACGAGAACCGGAATACCGGCTGACAAAACTCTTGCCTAAAACACTTCTGTGAATACGCGTCCGGAAGGTTAAAGTTAAGCATTAAAAAAGGAATAAACATTTTCTATTTTCATCGCGTGAGCTTATCCCATGCCGCAGTTTGACATAATAAATGGCAGTCACTCAAATTCACTCACTAAATATATCTTACGCTCACAGCTCACTCAAGCTTGCACTCATCATTATTAACGCTTGTAATGTTTCTTTCATTTCAATGTAGCTGTGTATGTGTTTGTGGATTATGATTGTGTTGTATGTATGATTGATTGCATGTGTTGAGATTATGATTTGTGGATTTGTGATTTATGTTTATATTATGTGCTGACTATATGTGAAAATGTGATTATATGTGACTATATGTAAAAATGCATGTACACGATGTGTGCACCACCCGCTGACTAGAGACTGTATTGTAAGGTGCCATTATTGTTTATATTCTTGAGACTTTTTTCTTCAGTGCAGTGGAGTGATTGAACTTCTACATTGTATGTACCACTTTTTTTTCCTCACCGTGTTGCTGTGCAAACGTTGCTTATATGAGAAGGCTATTTTAAACCCTGTATGTTGCAGGTTAGACGTATTCAAGAGTTGAGGAGTAGCCGGCGCCTTACTTGTGCGTCAACATCTCCTGATATCATATCAATAAAAAAAATCACACTAGGCCTCTTTCATAGTGACTGGGGCACAATAGGATCGGGCTCACCCTTATCCACTCGTACTGAAACAACACAAGCGGACCTCTGAGCTGAAGCGCACGTATGTAGAATGTTGGGGTGCGGGCCCGTAGCCTCTCTCTTCTCTGCAACAGATCCGTCATTGCTTATTCAGACTCGCGAGTCCGTGCACTCATGTTCACTTGGGCCCACGCAGCCTCATGAAATAAACCGAAACAGATTCATAGTGTATTTCGTTCCGACGCCACACCGTTCTCACAATCTAGACTCTCAAAGATTCGTGGCATCGGGGGCTGAAACACGCTTATTCTCGTTAGCTCACAGTAAGAGTATTTGCTTGGTTATGAGTAAGTTTTGTGTGTAATGGCGTTTCAAACAGCATGTTGTCTGTGTGGGCACGTGGGTTCGTGGGAATGGAGATAAAGAAAACGGGGTAAATTGCGAAATATTTAGAATATTATCTTGAGATTCATTATCGTCTTTAACCGGTGCTGTGAACAGCCTTTACGTAGCGTACTTTTTCCGTAAATCAGAAATCTCCTGCCAGTGAAGTTGTATTTATTAGACACTAGTAGTACGTTATTCTCGCATTTTTGCTATAGCTATCTGGTTCCAACAGGTCGCGGTCATGGACACATGGACTCAGGATCACGTGGACAAAGCCCCGTATGTAGTTTCAGGGACCATGTGAGACAGGCTTACGTCTACTCACTCAGACTCACAGAAGCTCCGTCTCAATTCGACTCAGACCGGCACCCAACAGACCAACCCAGTCTCTTGCTCATGATGATTCTAACATTGACTGGGCACGATTGAGTTCGCCGACTTATATGTGAAAAAACTACAGCATTTTCTTGTGTCAATGTGGTGCATTTTTCATTTGTGTGTAATTTATTGCAGTTTCCCCGTACTTTTCAGAGCACTTTGCAGCCTGGAATGGCTACAGCTTTGATAAGTATCCTGATAGCAGAGATCAACTGTTTGAGGTACTGTAGTTGCACAGCCGCAACTCTGACATTATTTACTGGATTTTTACTTGTGTACGAAACTCCTAAAGTAACTTCGACATAACTGCTCCTGAAAAAGACGGAAACCTTAAGGATTAAATGCTGCACGAACTCACCTTTGGTATACCGTCTGCCACTCACGAAACAGACGTGACCAATCTGGTCTTCCCACACGTATTCGGTTCGCAAGTAATTGGTACTTCTGCCAAAATTCATTCTGCGAAGAAAACAAAATGCAGAGCTCATATTTACAGTGCACACACAAATGAAAATTTCTTACGACGACAGCACACCTAGAACAAGGCAAGGTACGGCGCAGAGATGCGTCAGCGCGTCACTACTTTATGCACGGTGAACTTGAAAATTTGTAAATTGTGTGGAACGTTGAGTAAATATTAAACGACAGGAAGAGTTGTGAATTTCTTTGGTGCTCGATAACTGCGCTGCTTACGATTTTCGCATTAATCGGGAAGTATTTTGACGACAGCAGTGAAAACATATCGATCTGGACAATAAATCGAAATTCAGGCCTAAGCTTCAATGTTTCTAAGTTTGAAAACCCCAGGCATATTTTGTTGCCGTCGCACATTTTCTGACTCAAGACATCTTTAGTACCGATGCGCAGGATGTGTTTCCATGCTTCTGTGTGTGTGCGCGCGTACGTACACATGCTGTATCCGTGTTTGCGATGCGCGTCAAGGTTCCAGCGCAGTGCTGCTCTTACACCACGAGCAGCCGACGTGACCGTTGTATGCAAGATGCTTGAAATACAGAGGGAGCTGAGCTTGTCGACTTAACCAAAACACGCCGCTTCTGTTACACTGGTCACGACGCAACACCGGACGTGGAATCCATCGCCGGCCATCCATAATCTTAAGCCGACATTCATTTTTCTTCTATTCAAAGGTTGATGTTATTGTCATCAACGTACTAACGTGGGTAACGGGTTCTTTGTTTTTGTACTTGATGTGTACAGAGTGAGGCATCGATATACTGTTCTCTAGGCGTACCGCCTGCGCAATGCAGCCTGAACGAATGGTGTCGCACGCAGCTAACATCTCACATTTATGAGTAATACGCACAGTTGCGTGATAAACAACGGGCTACGACGTCTCGATGGTATACCACCATCTGTTATGGTAATCTTGCATTGAAACGCGATGCAAGTACACGGTTAAGTAATTCTGTTCTGTATAGTAGTGAACAGATAAATTGCACCCAGGGCTCACTGATACTGATTTTGAATTCCATTACTGTATTTCCCGATAGAAACATTTTTATTGCGTTCCGAATTTGCTGTGTCAAAGTGTAAAAAGGTGTATGTGAATATGTGTATGCATATAAACATATTTTTGATGTATAGAGCGAGAGTAACTGACGGTGGTCTGCTCTGGACCACCTTCAGTTGCACTCCGCTCCTAGAAGAGGCAGGACGTGTGTCGAGTGAACTCCTGAACAACACTTTGGAATATTGTGAACTTGGTTTAAATATGTATCCGGGACCTCAAAGAGGCACGAGGTAATGCTAACACATTCTCTCGCATTTACCACAATGTTTATTAATAACGGAATTTTACACAGCTATCACGACATTAATTAGAAAGTTTCAATTGTTTCAATTTGATTGAATTGTTTTTAATAACGGAATTTTACATAGCTATCACGACATTAATTAGAAAGTTTCAATTGCTTCAATTTGCCCCGACGTTAAATCAAAGCAATATATGAATATCGTAGTCGTTTCAGAAGCTGGTTCACCGCAAATAAGGATAAGGAAAGAGAGAAGTGCTTCAATTTTCACTTTCATTTACACGTAACATGGCTACTTAGTCGTCAAGCATCGATATCACGGGTATGCATACTCAGTTGCCACCTAACCGAAAACGTCGGGGTAGCACTCGAAGGAAATGTTCAGTGTCTGTTAGCATTAGGCAGAATATTCCTTTATTTTTGTCGAGCAACCAAGTCCCCTGATTTTATTTATGCACATCAGCCTGATATTACAACACGCAATTGCAAATTTCTGACACAAAGGTTGCAGCTCAATTGCAAGTATTATCGCCGTTGGGCGATTGCACTGCAGTTGCACAAGGAAGATTTGAAGCGACTTGATATGACACAATGAAAAATTACACCTGTCGCCAGGAGTTTGCGGCTTACTGCGAAGTTCTTTGCTGGCACAGAGGAGTGCTCACGCAGTACAGACGTTCTGCTTACCGACATAGTCTCGTGTGGGTTACCTTGCGTCACGTAAAGGTGCATAGTGAAAAAATCAGGCAAGTTTTGTCTCCACATCTGCAGGCAAGACAAAAAGGATAGGCACATTGTTAGGCCACGTTGTAATGAGATTTGGATAGCATGTTTAGCGCCAACGGAAGAGGACAGCAAGGGAGACGGCACCACAATACGCTAACCTAACGTAACCTAACCTCACGTAGCCTAACCTAACCAACGCGCCCAACAATCGGCAATGCAAAGAGAACCTTAGGAACTCAGCGCAGTGCGCTACGTTAGTTGATGGCTGCGATTTTCTTTCCTGTTCGCACTCCAGCTCTTAATGTGTAAGCGTTCACAAGCTCTCTCTCAATATCTGTGTTAAATATCGCGCTCGCATTATTTCTTTTGGTTTCTGACCAACCATTATGATATCGAAGAACGTCAAGTTAATAGCTGCATATGAGAAATCTGTTCACGTAGTTACATTTTGGAAGTGACGATATAAAATATATGAAATGGAAAGCAGCGCTAGAAATATTATCAACCATTCTGAAAGTAAAAGAAGTCAGGCGACTGTACAAAAACTCTAAATAAATAAGAATAAATACACGATTTTCAACGCCACGACATCTTTTAAAGCAATATTTTTCGCAATCATTACAAATGTAACTGGTTCCGCTATGTAGAGCAGCTGAGTGCAAACCTGCTGTTATTTGTATATCATAAAAGTGCTGCGTAGAAGCATACTTATATTGCAAAATACGAAACTTTTGGCTTTTCGAGAACCAGTATCACACACGCTTTATATAAGTTAACTGCGTTTCACCATCCAATGATCGTAATGTGCACTCATTGATACACGTAATTACACCACTGTGTTCATTCCAATAAAAGCCTTCTGTTGGCGTTAGAATATTATGTGCTATATTTTGGCACGTAATATCTGGGCAAGTTTTTAATTTTTTTATTTAAAGCTGTCTTTGAAGGTGTAAACATTTTGATGAATGATTCACTATAGAAAAACTGCATTTACGTGCTGTACTTTATACATGCAGACGATGAACGCGTTTTTAAGTACAGCCTTTATTAGGAAACGACACGTGTCAACAGCAGGTTAAGTTGGATCATATGACCACCTTCCTATTTTACATATGTATTGTGAGGCAAACACATTTGCAACGAATTTGTCTACTTAATGAAACAATATACGTGAATAAATGACGATGCTTTGTAACGAACATGATGAAAACACCAGTACATCCTACTTTCTGAAATTAGGTTTCGCACCTACAATAACCTTAATGAGCTTAGACGACCCTCGTGTGACTTGCTGTGTCGTATTCGACTTTTATTTTCACAATTTTATCAGATCATAAAAAATGTTCTCCACAGATTGAGAATAGTGGTACTTTTGAACACATTAGGTGAAATAATAAAACCTTTTGTATATCAAATATTTTCATTTTGATAAACAGGTGTCGTACCCTGATTAGGGCTTCAGGGCAGGCTTTGTAAAGAAGACACTCGCATAACAAAAAGAAAATTCACGGTTCCATCTGACAAGGTCGTTCGCCTGTACCACAAGGAGTACAGCGTTCTTAAACTAATTTAATGCTTTCATTTGTTAACATTTACATGGGTGAAGTGACGGAAAAACCTTGTCGGCTCTCTCCGCCAACATTTATACAAATTTGTGCTCACAGAAATATTTTCCCAAGATGATGCATCAGTGGAAGATCGAATGAACAATATACTGTCTGCTGTTATTGTTTCTGTGTTCGTTTGTTTCGATTCGGAAGGCCAACAGGCAGGCCTTAGAGCATTGCTTGGATTATACATCACTATATAGCAGTCACGCTTACATAACTCATTTCGGCATGCAACGGCTTCAGATGAGTCGTCAAATCTTAAAGTACCTCGTAATGAAGGTTGGTCAGGTGATCCGCGAAGGTGGTGAACATGCTGATGCTTCTGCTGACCCAAACTAAGTGGAGGCGTTCAACTCGCAGCACGTTCTTCGAAGAGCTGTGAGGAGAAGTGCGAGAAATCACTTCACTGCCCTTTGTTCTGGTACGTACACAGTTAGCCCTGTAGGATTGTCATGTCACATCATTTCGTAACACGTCTCATTTTCACTGAATGCATGGCTCAACAGCGTAACTGCTTGTTTACCCCGAAAAAGCTTAAAATGCACACTTGGTTCACAGAAACGCGCAGAAAATAAGGTGCATGCGTAAGTTGCATTCACAAAAAAAAAATATAGTGAACGCTAACGACGTGAACATGACCCTGATATAAATGCACCTTAAAGCAGGCGCTTCCGCCGTGTTATTTCTAGAATTATTTAACTCTTGTTCAGCGGAATTTTACTAAGTCAAGGAAAGTTAAGGTATTACAAACAGTCGCCAAAATTGTCACCACGTCACGCCCCCTTTTCTCTTTTATGAAATTTTTGTAAAAATTTTCGAACCGAAGTACAAAAGTGTCACAATGACCGCTATCGGGAAGCTGTTATAATCATGGCCGACGGTGCCGTCATAATTTTATGGCCGCCAAATGAAGGCAAGAAATACTTTTAACTGTTCCATCCGCACACATCTCTAATGCTAAAGGTAGTTGGTGCTTTGTTTTTTTTTTCTTTTTTGCTGTTGAATAAAGACGTTTCACGTGAAATCGCTGTGCTATACTTAAAAAATATCGTTCCACAAAAAACAAAATGGCAGACCGGCAAGAGAGTGTCACTGCTCCGTCATATTCACCACAATAGTCAATGTTATGTGTAAAACGTTGAACAACAATTTAAGGAAAACCTGAGCGCCTAAACTAACATCTCGATGCTAGCTATGAAATGGTTAAGCCATACATTTTCAAACTACCCACAGTGTTGCACATATGCATTACGGAAGTGAAAGAAGCGGCCATCGCGGTGGTCATTGCCACAAGCTCGCGCAGAGATCGCGCAGAGATCACTCCCAAACAGTACGCAGAAATTACGCTAGAGGTAGAGTCCCACAGGTAGCGCTGTGAGCATATGCCTCTGCTGACAAATGCGTTTCGTTCGTCCCTCGAGTTTCCGACGTCGCGACAATGTCCTACGAAATCGCACCCTGCCGAAAACAGCCGCGATCATCTGTACTCTAGGTCACGAATATCTCGCAAAGAACCTGAGAGCCCATGCTTCGGCTCAAGCGCACGTCCACCGAGCCTCTCAGCGAAACGATCGTGGAGGGACTCAATAGGTTTAATCTCCTTCGAAGAGGATGAAAATAGCGCATCAAACAGATGGTTCTCACGATTTCATCAGCGTGGTATTTCATGTATTTTCCTTAGTACGTCAAGACATGTCGTTTACAAATGTGCTGACTTGGCACACGTCGGCATGTGCATCAGGCACCAGCTTTTACGGGTGCAAGAGCTCCCTGCTTCTGAAACTTTGAATGCCCAAATGAGTAATCGTCGTCATTTCATTAACGCCGTTATGATTTCTAATGCGGTTCCTGCATAACAGAGATACCCAAGTTCTTCTGGAGGCGCGGACCTGTATGATTCGGGAAATAGAGAACGCTTCAGACAAGACACGTTCATGATTCCTATTTTTGCACATTTTAAAGCGGAACTGTCAGCCTCTAGTTGGTCGGGATTTTTTTTTCGTATCAGTGTGCGCGGTGCTCCGAGAAAAATGTGGTCCGATCCCGGAGGCAGTGCAAAGAAGCGGGAAGCACAGAGTGTGCAGCTTCTCCAAGAGGCATCCCGTGACGTCATTAGACGATATCGTCACAAGACGATGTCGTTATTCTCGTATATTCGAATTACAATCCGAAGCTATGATGTCTGCAGCTTGTCTGTAAGTCATACTTTACAAATCTTCTGACACAATTTACTTTGAGAAATTAATTTAGTTCACTAGCGCACGTGTGCTTGGCGGAGGGCCTAGGAGAATGAGGATGAGTGCTGCCCTTCCCCACACGTGCGTGCGCAAGAGATGTGAGCGCGAGCGCAGACTCATACGCTTTGTGCCCTGCCGTGCACTAAGCAAACGCTGCAGTTGCAGTTAGCTGCGCTCTGCTACGTAGCCTAGATACCGCGGCCTGATGGTGGTGCCGCGACAAGTCCACTGGCTACGCGCACTGCGGCTCGCTGAGGTTAACGGCGTTTAGCTTACGTTTCGCGCGTCCTAGGCGCCAAAATCGGAAGTAGTGGCGTCTACGTTAATACCCAAAATCAAACTTTAACTGCACGACACGATGACGTTCAGTGGGCGGTGCGTTGTGGGCGCAGCCTGCTCCGCCGTAGCCTTCGCAGTGGCATTGCCATTAAAGAAGGCGCGGAAGGACCGCGAAGGCCGTGTTTGATTGGCAATGACTGTGCTTTTGCTGAACCCATTTAAGTACTTTTCGCGGCACAGTATTTGTGAAATAGCCTATTTTACCTTCAAATGCATTTCTCATCTTCAATAAAAAAGTGGCTCAGGGCCCCTTTAAAACTGCCCCTACAACGTCTCCTCAGCAAAGAATAGTTGGCAAAGCGACGGCGTATACGTGCCGGAAGATATGAACAGTATGCTGCTATGTGAAACCTTTATTATGCGCGAAGAAATCAATTCTTGCCGGCAGGCGGTGAGTAGCCGCACTGTGCCGCAGCGATCAGTGGACATCCATCTCTCTTTTTTTCGGAACGGGACAGTCTCTGGCTATTAAAAATAAAGTTCACTTTTGTTTGGCACATTACTGCGTATTTAGTTCGTGCACGTAAATTTGACGTGGTGAGTTTCCGCGGTTTTGTGATGTCGAGCGACGGACAGGCCAACTTGGCGCGGTCTGAAAACATTTTCACCAATCGCCAAAGGCTAACGGTGACAAAGCGTAGAATCTCAAAAAAAGGTTTTCTTTTCTTCAGGCTAACTATGCATAATCAGTGCGTACACGTCTGCTTGAGATGGGCAGTTTTCAAGGTTTTCCTGACCTCTCGTGACACAGGCAAAGTATAGGCGTTGCATCAAAAATGTTCGACCAGTCGCGGAGGGCTACCGAAAGAAATGGAATAGAAACAGATTGGAATAGCCTTATGTAACATCGTCCTTAAAGTTCGTATCGACCTTCTTAAAATTTGCAACTGCTTCTTCGAGCTCTATACCATTTGTAAACAGATATATATTGAAAGTGGTACCGCTAGATTTCCTAATTTCTAGTCAAAATTTTACTTTGGATTTTTACACGTTCATTTCTAAATCAGAAGAGCCCAATAAAGTTGCTTCACCGACACAGCTTTGGAATCATGGCCTTGAGCTGGTGGGGTTAAACAGAAATTATCGTGAGAGCAATGCAAAAGTGACTTTACAGCGAAGTTCGTCTGCGCACGCCATAGCCAATCAGCACCGTGGCAACATCTTTATGCTACGACATCCATGTCGCAAAACAATGTCAACACAGAGAAGTGACAGGGAGAGGTATCTTCAGCCACGGTACTTCGTAGTACGGGAAGCAACGACCCTGTTCTTAACATACAGCTTTCCAGCGAGGCAGTTTCTGAAGTCGAAAAAAATTATTCGGTGTAAACCTCCAAAATTTGAGCGCTTTACGAGGCGGTAAACAAAGACAAAGTTGTAGAGGAGGGGAAGTGTATCCCCTTATAAACAGAAGATCGGAGCCTTAATTATTTTAAAAATGGCAACGTACGCAGTAAAGCGTGCTTGCGGGTTCTAAAACTGTCTGTTGTGAACTTGAACCAAAGCATATTCAGCATATTAGCTTTTTTTTTTTCTTCACATTTGGTAGCCAATAGTGCACTGTACGAGTTTCTTTAGCGACGGACTTAGTGCTTTAATGAACGAAATTCAACGACGCTGTCTGTGTAGCTACGGAGAACGGAGCAATACCACGTGACGCTGTGCCCACCAATGGATGACCGCTAACTGTGCCTTCGGTGAACCACTGAGTACCGGGTTTATAAGTCATGTGGCTTTGCAAAGAGACAGACGAGAAACAATGCAAGAATAGTGTTTACACACTGTAATAAACTTCCTCAATGTGTTTGTGTCTTTTAATGAGTAAAAGGTATTTTTAATCATGTTGATTGGTACGTCCATCGAAGTGTGCGACAGCACCTGATCATTCAGCGGAAACATTTTTAGCACCCTGTAGTCAGTAAGAGCCTAAGAATTAAAAACAAGCTTCACTCACAAAAACACAGTGCAGCCGCACGTTAAAGAGTCGAGTCAGCTGTAGTCCGCTCACAGCTTAATGAATTTACTCTGATAATATAAATGCTAGGCTAAATTAAAAACAAAGGCTAGTGTTTTCAAGCTAAACTGTTACATTTGGCGGGGCATTGACATTAGAGCCACCCATAACCATTTCATTAGAGGTTCAGGTTTCATTGTGAAACCAGTGACTCGAAGACCGATCTGAAGAGAAAACCTTTGTTTAAACATGCGAAACCGCTTGATTTTTTAACATAAATCCCTACCAAGTCGCTCACCTTTTGTTGTGAGCAAGTATGTTCTTTCTCTCCGAATGACGTCATATTTGCAAGAGCCCTTGCATGGTTGCTGAACTTTTCAAAGTGCAGCGCTGTGTGCCGTTGCCCTCAGAGCGCGGGACGCTTTGAGTGCTACATCTTCCGGTTTGCCACATCCTGAAGTTGTTTTGGTCGTAAGTTTTCCCTGAACTGCGTCAACTCTCAGGAGAAATGTTTTTCTTACGCGACCCTGTCGTACATCTTCTTCCAGTTTCTCTTTCACTGCTGCCGCTATCGGTTGCAGTCAGTATATATGTTTGTATGGCGCGCCTCCTACGCTCTCAGTTGAGTGTTTTTCGTTGGCGTTGCCGCCTAAGCTGCTATTTTTATCAGTTTCTTCTAATGAAAGATAGGACGTGCTGTCGTCTGCGTTCGTATGACTAAAAAGTCAGGAAGTGGAAGCTGGATGCAGTAGGCACAATATCGATCCTCTCACAAAAAAAAAAAACACAGTAATAACAAAACAACAATAATATTATGCGTCAAACCCTTATACGCAATTCTCTGAATATTAGCCTCTAGCTAATGTTGTTCCAAGCCGTTTTGTAGAAACATTATTTATGGGAACGCCTAATTTCATTCGCGTGACTTTATATAAGTTCTGTCTGCTTCGTATTACCCTTTGCTGTATCGTGTTGTCTAACTTTTCGCACCATCGTATGTTGTCTCAATCCCCCACTGCTGATGACGAAGCCCAGCTGTATTTTACTCTATAAAATGTCTCGCTTAAGTGGACTGTGTCCTTTCCGCGTATTTATAGACCGTTTTATGGGCGAGGAGGAACGTTGCCTCGAACGAGCGTGACGCGCCGCTCTCCTCCTCGCACTGTTATGTGCGGATCGCCCTTTCTCACAGCGGCCGCTTGGAACGGTAGCGGTGTCATTGCAAATCAGTGCAATTATAACGTGTGTATTATGTGATTGCTGCGACGTCAGATGGCTCAAGGTCAACGAGCTACCGCTACACTTTATTCGACTGCTAAACAGACTTGTACATAACGAATCACATTAAATGTGAAGCATTTGCTGGCGAACGTTTGCCACTTTGACAGTATCTATCTTGCCGCCTACGTCTTGGTACTCTCATGATCGTTTGGTTAACTTGGTATTTATCAAAATTGGCATAGTATGACAACAGTGTCTGAAGAACGTAAATGAGAGGTCATGTCATGACATGCGTGTCGTAGGTCATGAAACTGCCGCCTAAAATGACAATGACCCAGCGAAAAAACATTAACACTCAAAACCCACTGAAATGGTTTGAACGTGGGTACTAAGGGAAGGAAACACTAAAGGGTGCTGGTAGAAATCATATTCATTAGCATGAGTCAGCAAAAATGGCAATGACTAAGCGAGAAAAGATTAACACTCATAAACCACTGAAATGGGTTCAGACGTGTGTACTACTGAAGGCTGGTGGCATAAGGCTGGTGGTATAAGGCTGGTGGTAAAAGGCTGGTGGTCGAAGTCATAGTCTTGAGCATGACTAGGGCTTTCGCCTTAAGGTCTCTTAGGCGTAGCTGAAGGGACTGCTGAAGACACAAATGTCATGACATGCGTGTCTTGTAGGTTAGGAAACAGACGCCTACGTCTTCGCGCTCTCATGGCCGTTTCGTTAACGTGGTAGGCACCCCGCACACTGCTTCGCATAACATCGATTCCCACAGGTCGTGGGATCTGTCAGCATTTAATTACTTGTAGTCTATTATATTTTATGCTAATTCTGTAATTTAGCGATTACGTTTTGTTGCCGACAACGCTCACGGTAATTAAATTCTTTTTCCAGTAAATAATTACCTGTAACTTTCTTATTTGATAGGCGAGACAGGCTGTTACAGCCTGTCTCGCCAATACGGAATTTTCGGAACCTGAATTTCACGGTAACTACAGCATAGGATGCCCGAGATTGCACCACGCAGCAGCTTCATGGATGCGCATGTTGAGACCGGCAAACCCGGGATCTCAGTATTTGTTTCTTCATGTTAACGCTCCACCAGATGTCAGCTAACGAATTGAACCGGTGCTGGTATGTCCCAATAGCGACGGCGACTTGGAGCGTTAATGCCGGGGTATCAGCGCCGGACGATTTTTTACAGGTTTCCATTGCTCGAAACGGGAGCGCCTTCTTCAAGTCCGAGCAACAATGAAGCGCTGCGCTTCACAGAGAACGCGGATGCTGAGTAACGACAATCCTGTGCGTAAGATGTCCGTACGTCACAACACCACCTTACTCTCTAGCGCGCACAGGGTCACTGCTGATGTCTTCCTGACAAAAACGTGGGAAGATGACCGATGAAATTTTTGAAAAGCAATTGCGAGTAATGATAAGCAATGTACGAAGGGCTGCAGAGGACGCACTGAATGTGCCAGGTCCAGCTCGTTCTGTTCACGGTATCTGCGCAATGATATTGAAAGGTTCGGGGTTACCCCAGATTAGATCCGACTGATGCGTGTAAAGCGTGCGGACACAGAGTAACGCTGCGACACATGCTCTGGGAACGTGCCGGCAACAATGGCGCTGAAACCGCCGCCGTTCGCGACGCGCCCGTAACGGCAGGCGTTACTAGATTAAAGGAAGCCTCGAGCTCGCTCGTTGCCCCGGCTGCTGGGGCCGCCGGGGACCTTCTCCGTCAGCGTAGCCACCACTGGGAGGCGGCCCTGACAAGTTCGGAGCTGGAATACCAGCTCTGGGCCGTCCGACAAGCCGAAGATGCCGCCCGAGTCCATGGACTTCGAGCCGACACCTGAGGCCACTAAAAGCAAAGTGCCGGCTCTTTAAATAAAGTTTAAACTTTAAAGTTCTTCTTCTTCGGGGCAAAGTAACGTAGAATTAATCGATTACTTTCGAGCATTTCTTCAATTACTTTCGTGGGGCAGTAATTGGCGACTGTAATCAATTACATTTTTAGTTGCGTAATTGTAATTGTAACTTTTTTCTGTAGCGTGTACAACTGCTGCAAAAGTAAGTTTTGGAAGCGAATCTGAAGTGCATCTTCAGCCGGGCGACTCCACCGCTGTGGTTGCTGACAAGCATCCACTTGGGATTGCCAGCATAAACAGAAACGACTTGACGCCATCAGCTTCGTCGCATGTATGTTCAAAATTTGTTTCCAGTGAGCCTCACGGCGACGAATTCAGTAACCGCGATCAAACTGTGGGATATGAACGAAAGGTGAATACGAGTCCGTGAAGTAGTGCCAGTGGAAGAAGTTAACTATTTCTTCGCGCACGCACATTAAAGTTATTCTATTGAAACGTCTAACATTAGCATGCTTGGTGGAAGTTTACCGAGGACATGTTATGAAAATAGTACATGCCGACTAATAAAATGAAGGTGTGTTATTTTTCATTCTGTTACCAAAGCTCATGCCTACTGTGTGCCGGCCGCACCTAGTTCACATGGGCTCTCCCTTACTTCCGCATTTCGCCGGCAAGCTGTCTGACCGATGCCGCGTATCGCGCGCTCTTTATTACTGCATAAAGTCGCTGTTGCGAAGAGCAGTTCATTTTTCAGCTATGTCGAGTCGGCGAGGTGCCCTTGCACAGGCACCGCTTGAAACCTAAGACTGAGCATATTCTCTTCAGCTTGTCGCGTGCGCCTGGTTGATCGTGGCATATTTGTGGCCACAGTCATCACGTCGTTTTATCCATCTTAACGACGCTTCCAGTCGAGTTATTGTCCAGTTGGTTATTTTGTAAAGCTTGATGCCCAGGTGCCAGGTCGACAATCATTGAAAGCCGTACCGCGAAAATTTGAGGAGCAGGAAGGCTAGCAAAATGTGTTTCCTCTGAGCTCCGCTAGTTACCTGGGATGGGATGTACGCTGGTGCGGCCCACCGCATGGCAAACGGAACACCTCTGATTGCTGTCACTTGAGTGATACCTTAATCTAGTTCAAGGCTAGACATACAATAATTACACGTCGTACGTATATTACGTGCCGACAGTGTTAAGGCTTGACTCACCTCCTATTTAGATTATGGGTAGAGTAGTGGCAGCGCCTCTAGACCCGTCGCTATTCGATATTTGGGTTATATATAAGCTCAACGCTTAGCAAAGACACGTTCAGAAGTTTCGCAATCGCAAGAAACTTCTTGAAACCTCTCAGGAATACTCGAAAACTTGCCACTCGCCGTCAACAGCCCGTTCGTCATGCAGCCTCCAGCGCAATCTCACATACCAGCATGGCGCCGGACAATAGACGGCACTGTGATCGTGAAATGGTGACGCCCTCAATAAAACGCTCCATACGAACCAAATAAAACACTCTACGTGGTCGTGAAAGCTTGTAACGTGCAGACTGGTGCACCTGCCAATGTGGCCTAAATGTTTTCGTATTCAAGCTCTTAGACTAGGAAGGCTTAGGAGTGAGAATCAACGGTGAATATCTCAGCAACCTTCGGTTTGCAGATGACATTGTCCTATTCAGCAACAATGAGGACGAATCACAGCAAATGATTGAGGACCTTAACCGAGAAAGTGTAAGAGTGGGGTTGAAGATTAACATGCAGAAGACAAAGATAATGTTCAATAGCCTGACAAGAAAACAAGATTTCAGGATCGCCAGTCAGCCTCTAGAGTCTGTAAAGGAGTACGTTTATCTAGGTCAGTTACTCACAGGGGACCCTGATCATGAGAAAGAAATTTTTAGAAGAATAAATTGGGCTGCAGTGCATACGACAGGTATTACGAAATCTTGACTGGCAGATTACCACTGTCGTTGAAAAGAAAACTGCAATAATTGCATTCTGGCGGTGCTGACATATGGGGCAGAAACTTGGAGGTTAACGAAGGAGCTCTAGAACAAGTTAAGGAACGCACAAAGAGCGATGGAACGAAAAATGTTGTCGCAGTTTCACCCGAAAGGCGAAGCATCAATTGCGATAGCAACTTAGTAGAGAGCTATACGGAGTAATGATAGTAGTTTTATCCGCTGTTCAAACTTGGACATGCAGCAGCACCGGCAACACACAGCACTGTTGTCGACGCCGTCGGCGTTTTGCCCGCGTTCAGAATGTTGGGCCTAACGTTAAGAGACAGGAAGAGAGCAGTGTGGATCAGAGAACAAACGGGGATAGCCGATATTCTAGTTGACATAAGGCGCAAAAAGTGGAGCTGGGCAGGCCATGTAATCCGTAGGATGGATAACCGGTGGACCATTAGAGTTACAGAATGGATACCAAGATAAGGGAAGCGCAGTCGAGGACGGCAGAAAACTAGGTGGAGTGATGAAGGTAGGAAATTCGGAGGCGCAAGTTGGAATCGGCTAGCGCAAGACAGGGGTAATTGGAGATCGCAGGGAGAGGCCTTCGTCCTGCAGTGGACATAAATATAGGCCGATGATGATATTTGAATCATGTTTGAAAACTAAGCAGGCGGTAGCACATTTCCCCGTGCATTCTAGCAGTAATCCTTCACGAATGCATTCAGGCCCATTCTACTTCTGCGATAGAACACATGGGCACGTGAATTAAACGTGCAATCAGTGACTCTCTCTCCCTTACGTTCCGAAGAAGTCGCTTGCAGAAACTACGTGACCGATTATCACGAATTCCACATGTAAAATTTACGGAAGACCAACAGCAACTTTCGCCACGCATCAAGCAAGCATCTGAGTTGGGCCAAGAAAACGCCCTAGGCTAAAGGTGTTGTCCCCCCCCCCCCTACTGCAACGAAATGAACTGTCTATATCATCATTATCATATTAATTCCATAACCACATCATAACCAAAGTCACTAATTAGGCGCTTCGTTCTCTAAACATAGCATTTTGCTATCCTATATTGCAATAGCGTTTATTGCCGGACGGCACATGTTTGAGCACGTTGGTACTTAGTTAAACACTTAAAATAGCTCGGAAAACATAGGACTGAATGAAGAGAACGGTGTCCTTTTGTGTTGCATTCTATATAATTGTTTCAATCTTGTGTGCCTCCCTTTCAAGAAAACAGTCCTTCATGCGGAAATTGCAAATAAAACAAAGCAGTGCTTCGTTCTCGCGACATCCGAGATCTCAGAACATTCGCTCGTCGTTACACACGTGACAATTACATTACTATGCGTTTAGGAAGCCCATAACTGTCAGCCTCCGTTCTGGGCTCTGATGTAAACGTACTTCCCTACTAGCCCAAAAGAGGCAGGGCTCAACAAATTTCCCTGGCCATTGCGTTTCGATTCGAACACCAAACACAGCATTACAACGCAACATATTGTACAAATTCACCAAACAATGCGAGCATTCCACGCACTTCAGCAACGAACTTACATTATGTGATTGAAGAACGAAACAAAGGGAGTAATTCCTATACCACCGGCGATGCAAATAGTGATGGCGCTGCGTCCTATCCGTTCGGACCTGCTACAGAAAGGGCCGTCCACGTACAATCTGCAACGTACAATACACACAACACATGCGAATATTTCTTGACGATGCCTCCTTCAGACTCGGCGACTGAACAAACTCTTCAAAATTTGTATTATAATAACGTCGTTAATAAATCCTGCGGCGATAGTATTTATCCATAGCGTAACTACAGTTATGCAGGAGGACAAATTCACCAATCTTCTCCCCTGGAGAGGGATGAGAGACAAGGCTACATCAAGGCCACCACACATAAACAATATTGAAATAAATTAAATTATACACGCGAGAGAGAACGCTTGAATTTTGCACCGCCCCTGTATTGCTTCTTTTTTCAGCAATGTTGCTAATGTTACTTGAGACAGCCAAAGCGCGCTGAGAAAAGCGGTTGCATCAACTCTGTGCAGAATGAGCGGCCCCGCGCAATGCAAGATAATTGAAAGTCTGATCGAGAAGATGGTATGTACGGATAGGGAGGGTGTCATTTGGGGCACACAGGTGTAATTTTCGAGCTATCACTTATTAGTAAAGTCAAGAAACGTTAGCAAATTCTTCTTTGCTTCATTCTTGTCTTGATCGTTTCTAGTTTTGTTAAAAAATTCTTTGGTTGCATTTTCGTAGTCTTCAAAGCAGATAGCACAGTTATTTTACTATGTTTTTTGGGGAGGGTGGGTGTACTCGCCTAGTGTTCATGAAACTGCCTTGCGCCTTCCACTTTGTACTTTGGCGATGTTAAAAAACAGATACATTTCTTTGGAGGTTACCGTTACGTTTGCGCTACAGTGATGAGTTTCCTATAAATGCTGTGGCTGGCATTTAGAAGAACATATTGTGAAATTTGCGCAACATTGCCATCCTCTATGCTTCTCTGTATTTCTGCGCCTATATTAAAGCAGAACGCTTCGCTAGATGCCAATAAACCAAATGTTGCACTAGAAAATATTACTCCAGAAAGACCTGCATGGCGCTGACAAAGAAGAAAATAATGTCTGCTGCATTGCAACAATTAAAATTTTGTATGAGGAGGAACTGCAGAGAAATTTGATAAGTATTGTGTTTATAGAATAGAAAACAATCATCTTAGAAATCCAGTACATTGAGTGCTTCGGTATTTCAATTGTTAACAAATAGAACACATTCCTGTAGCTATCACGATGGTTCCCTCGTGCCTTTCCACCAACGTATTTATACAAGAGAAACTTGCGGACAACTGTTCACAAGTGCTAGAACCTATATAGAAAGTGTACCAGCTTACGTTAGCCAAGCTGTTCACTGAAAAAAAAACAAAAACACGGTGCACGATACAATCATACGAACCAAGGTGTACAGTCACCAGTGGTCTGCTAACCGAACACGTATGTATTACAATTGTATCTCGCACCATGTTTTAAAAACATTTTTAGGTGAACTGCTTGCTAGCGTTGGCTGGGACACTCGCTATATGAATGCCACATAATGGAATGAATGGGTTGAAAATTTTTTTTCGACTGCAACGTTCTTGGAGACGAATCACTAATAGAATTCTTGGCGCTAGTTTATGTACGAAGAATTAATTTGCATTGTATATCGTGGTGTGGTCGAAAAGACACGAAAACATGCGACAAAACGACCGTACTGGGAACAAATGTGACTCCAAACTACTCTATTTCCAAGAATACCGGTACGGTTTTAAGAAAGGCGCCAGCGTACACAAACGCATTTGGGCGTCTAAAACGGACAATATCGCGATGGACTTTGAATGTCAAAATACATGTTTATTCTAAAAGACACACGAAGACGATGGTAATTGCTGTGCAGGTTGACGCATTTCTCAAGACAGCATGTCTGTCCTTTCTGAATAGAGTTAGCTGGTTGGCAGTGGCGTTTTTCTCTCGTCCGGTCATTTCTATGTATGTTTATCTGTTCCGTTATAAGAAGTGTGAACAGACAAGCCCAACAGTAAGCAGCAGTACAACTTTTCGGGATTCGTCGATCCAATAATTGAGCGGCCCTTGTGAAAGATGCATTATGCAAGAAATAACATTTATGCAGGCCTTTACAAAGCTGAGTTCAGGCCGAAGGTATCTACGACGAAAGTTGAAATGTTATTCTTACTTGGGATAGGCTGGCTTGTCGCTTTTTTTGGAAGCTTTCGGAGCGACGAGCTTTGTTCGCAGCACACCTGAAATGTAAGGCAAGGAAAGAGTGATGCGTACGAATAAAACGTGGAAGCTTTCGAAAGTTTGGCAACAGAACCCAATGCAACTTGGACAGCATGTGTTCCCGGGCTCTGGAACGAATGCTTAGGTATATACAGAATGTCCCAGCTAACATGCACCAACGATTTTAAAGCGATGCCTTCTACAAGTAGGTAATCTTAGTGTATTTGTTAGTGGTACCATAAGGAAGCTTACAATATTTCTTTTTTCTTGAAATACCTATTTTCTGATCCTTTATAAATAGTGCTATAACTTTCTAAGGTTTAAATTTATGGTCCCAAGTATATTAGAAAGTATTAAACAAGCTTGAAAACATCACCACTTTTGAGCGGTGGCTAAATTAACTTAGTGCTTTTATGCCGCTTTCAGACAAAGCCTATAAAATTTCAAAACAATAGCAAGCAAGGACACGCAGCCTACCGCTCGCTTACTAAAGCTGCGCTGTATATTCTAAAACACGCCGCTAAGAAACAAAAGCTTCCCCATTATAGAGAGAGACCTTTAGCTTTGCGTATTACGTGATGCACTGCCGTGCACCATAATTCAGTAGCTTCTCTATGCAGACACAGCTTCGACGCGAAAACCACTGTCGACATGGTGAAAGATAAATTTCGTACCATACAGGCATCGTGTACCATGGTAAATCGTAAAGTCAAATTATTAATGCCATTCGAAAATTATGCTTTTAGCGCGTTCCACATCGCCAACGGTGATGCTGTGACGCCATCTGCTTGGCGGAAATCAAAACACATTCCCGGCTAGGTGGCGTCGCTTTCGTCGCGGGGAGAGGCTACCTCAATCCTTGGCTGTTGCGTGGCGATACAAAGGCACGCACTGCAGCTTTTGCAGTGCCCTTGCCGTAGAGCTCAGGCTTAATTACAACAGTCCAGAGGGCATTTTGAGGACGCCCAGGGAGCTTTCGTTATAAAGGTCTATATGCCTAGCAGCATCAAATCAAATTAGCTAAATCAATTATAACAGCAAAACGTATAGCTAATGCTTTGCGTTCAGCGTAGGATGCGATTAAACGATGGCTGATCGTGCCGTTTACTTTTTTGCTGTCACGACGGAGAGCAAGTAGCAAGGACGAAATCTAGGTTTGTTGCAGGCGGTCTGGGATGGTCTTGGAATGCGCAAGTGGGCGTAAAGTGTCACACGAAGTAAATCACTCTATAAGGCGATGATTGCTTCGATTTGATAGAACGCTAAACTTTGCGCGGCCGCAATTTTCCTGAAACGGCAAGCCTTGCATAGCCTGAGAACGAAGATATTCGCCGCGGTGATAACTCGTTTAGGTTGTCAATAACTGCAGCGCAGGATGTCATTTTGCCGCATCTGTTCTCATTATATAGAACTGGTTTATTTCCTTGAAATAAAAAAAAATTCCATATAAACGTCAGCAGCACCAATACAAACTAGAAACCAATACGGGCTTCTCGAAAAACATGCTTGACAGTTGAACATAAATTTGTTCTAGTCCGGGAATCAAAGCCAGGACTGAAGCATATTTATGGCAGCTGATCTGCCATCTCAACAGATGCAGCGAGAAACTGGATTATTCAACAACACTAAGCCCTTGGATACACTAGTATTTCCTGTGTAAATCAGCAATGCAAAGGGAACATTATGAAACAAAAGGAAAATGAAAAATGACATTTGATCCGCGCGAACGCAACGTCATGCTGCAAAAGAAGTTCAGTACGGGTTACGCAAAAACAAAGCGTCGCAGGGCCGAAAAAACAGGTCGTGTTTCAAGCCGAGATAAGGCCAACAAAATAATTTGCTAATTTGAATATTCGAACGTGATCACAAATGCTAAAAAGTTCAAATATTTATTATAAAAAGAAATTAACGAGAATGTTTAAAGCGAAGCCTTCCTTGCCTAACGCCCGGGGAATCGGCGTGGTTGGTGCTACTGTTGTTGAGCCGGCCGTTATCTCGCTGATGATGTTTGTGAATATAGATTTGTGTGGTAATCAACATTATATATGCACCGCATGAAAGCTCGGCAAATGGGATGATATGAGCCATGAATGATGGCTGACGAAGTTGTGCCAATTAGCACACCTCTGTTCTGCGTAATGCAACAAGAAACGACGAGAGAAATCCTGTCTTCTGCTAGATATCTCTAAAGCATATATATATGCATATATATATACAATATATATGTATATATATATACTGAAAGCAGTACAGGCGCACGTAAAAACTGCAAGCCAAAACGTCGAAACTAAATGTTTGTTGCTTTCTTTACGCGCGCCTGCACTTCTGTCAATTTAACAAATACCGGATTCGAAGACCAATTTCCTTCATATATATGCTTATTCCTGGTGAGACATTTAGAATGGGCATGTACCAGTGTGACAAAAGCGGTTATAATTCCTAATGCATTTCGGCATTTCTCTTCTCTGCATACACCTTGCCTCAACTTTTTTTCTTTGACCAACATCAAACATCGCCTTTGTGCTCGTGGTATTGCCGTGTCGAGGTACAACGGTATATGCACACGCGTACATTGTTCACAATTTTGGCACTGTATAGTTCTTCGCTGTCACTACAGCGTGACAGCATGCACTACTGTTTGCATTTCGGCACAGCTTGTGAACGGCATAGTGCATAAACATTTGCACTTCCTGAAATTTAGGTTGTGACGTGTGCGGCATATAAATAGAAACATTGCAAGAGGTTGCAAGATCTGTGGGAAGAAAGTAAACACTACTGTACGCATTGCTGTTAGTTCTGTAGCATTTGTTTAACCACTAAACTTTAGCACCAGTTCCAATATTCGGCCTTGAATCTGCATATATTTGCATCCTTTCAGATAAGTGTCGAAATTGTTGCCGCTTATTATCCTCAAGTGCATGTTCATGAGAAACTGAATATTGAGCGTACATGTTGGAATCACATTGGACGAAGTCAAAAAACGTGAACACTGTGTAACTATACTGACCTGTCCAGTCGCCGTTCGTAGTCAAGTGTAGCGTGAATGTGTTGTCCCCACCTTTAGAACACTGCATCAAAGTAAGAAATCATCCTGGGATCAGTTTAGCGGTAGGTGTTGATATCCCCACAGAAACGTGGTATTTCTCTTTTACGATACAGCCGGTGACTGGCGGCACATTGTGACAGAAGGAGCTTCCTGGGCATTACATGTGTTGTGAAAGGCAAGATACGTAAAGCCAAACGTAACTGTCACCTTTTTTACAGTCAGGTTGTACAAAAATGTGAACCCGTCTGGGTGCCGGTTCGTTCCATTGATGTTACACTTACCTTTAAGGTTGCTGTCACGTTTACTCTTCGGGGCCGACGGTAAAACGACATATGAGGCAGTGTAAGGTGACATGAATTCGACTTCTTTTGAACCCAGGGAGCCGCAGAGTAAAATTGGTTTTGCAGAAAGACCAAGGAATATGGATGAAAAGAAGTGGCTCGCTAAAGTATTCAAATATCTTTACCTCAAAAGTGTAAACGCAGAACAAAGGAAGAGGTCAGGAAAGTTGGCAGACAGGCACAGGGTAAATGGAAGTGTCAATGGACAATCAGCAGTCATAAAAAAGAAAGTAACGGGAACAAAGACGGTAAATAGGTTGCAAAGCATGGAAGCAAGAAGACCGTGGAGGGTTACAAAAACGGCTATAAGGAAATCAGGATGTAAAATCTGTATGATAACGCAAAGGGCAGTGCCTTGCTATTTTAGGCCCGAGCATGGATTCGACTTCTTTTGAACCCAGGGAGGCGCAGAGTAAAATTGGTTTTGCAGAAAGACCAAGGATATGGATGAAAAGAAGTGGCTCGCTAAAGTATTCAAATATCTTTACCTCAAAAGTGTAAACGCAGAACGAAGGAAGAGGTCAGGAAAGTTGGCAGACAGGCACAGGGTAAATGGAAGTGTCAATAGACAATCAGCAGTCATAAAAAAGAAAGTAACGGGAACAAAGACGGTAAACAGGTTGCAAAGCATGGAAGCAAGAAGACCGTGGAGGGTTACAAAAACGGCTATAAGGAAATCAGGATGTAAAATCTGTATGATAACGCAAAGGGCCGTGCCTTGCTATTTTAGGCCCGAGCTGGCTGCCTGAGGACAAAAACGTAACGGAGCAAACATGAATCACAGAATGATGCATGCGATGAACGCAAGATATTCACCCAGCGAGATCCGCAGGAAATGTCCAACTTCGAGGAGCATTGGGATTCAAAGAAGGTGGAAAGATTAACTGGGTTGTTGTCGAAATGCGTAAGAGACGTTTAGAATGTTGGTGGGGAAAAATCAGGGAAAAGATTATTAGAACCGGAGTCATTGCAAGCGCAGGTAAAGGCACAATATATTGATACAGGTTTTAAATTCTAAATTTAAGATCGAGATCAGATAAACAAAGGGCTAGATGGCGACAGAGGTAGGACAACAAGTAGTCCACAGGTGAAACCAGAGGCAGTCCTTTGGTTTTAATTTCTCTGTGATTCGTCTGCCGCCCTTCATATGCCAAATTGACCAACAGAGGTAGTAAAGACTTTGATTAACTCAAGCAACCTAGGTGACTACTTGTCGCCACCCCGTTTCGAAAGGGATGCCACTAAATATGGTCATCATCATAGTAAAACAATGTTTTGCAATACGAAATGACGTGCAAGACGCTTTTGCATTTCACTCCTATCAAAATGAAGCCGCCGCGACCAGGAATTGATCCCGCTACCTCGTGCTTCGCAGTGCAACGATATAGCCGTTAATCCACAGCGGCCGGTCATTCAGTTCGTCTCGCCCCTGCTACTGAAGTGACAATGCGTTCAATCGAGATGCGCGCAAACCTTAATTTGGCATCAGGTATTTGAAAGGAGAAAGCGCGACGGAAGATTCATTTTACGCCACACTTGTACGCCAAATGAGTTTTAGACCGTGAGTCGCACTTCGATGCACCGTGAGCCTAAAGAGGTAACTAAATGATTATTTTGGCGGCAGTTATTTTGATCTGCATGGCCATTATAAAATGTAGAAACGCGAAATTAGGCTCTTGCGGCGATATCATTCAACTTTCAAACATAAACATTGGCCGTATCATATCGCAAGAAACAGCATCGTCCAGCGTATTTCAGTGTGAAAGCAGCCGCTTTTCGACACTGGATCGCACTTGGGACGCTGGCTGGTTTCACTTGTTTCCCTGCTATGACGCTGGGCCGCAGTGGTATGCGCTGTAAACACACTGGATCTTGCTCGAGTTCGCTGGCTTGTGCTGGGAACTGCACTGGGTGCATTTGTGCCGCACTACTTCCAGTATTCAAGGAGTATAGGTACCATTGAATTTTATACACCCCAGTGTAGGGTAGCAAACCGGAAACTGACTTCTGGTTAACCTCCCTGCCTTTCCTCTCCCTCTTGCTCTCTCTCTATATGTATGATACAATTTTATCGGGAGATACTAGTCTCCTGTCCTAAATAACGCTATATTTGGGGCCAGAATGTCAGTTTCTTGCGGCAGCTTGGAATAAAGGTGGGTGAGCTGCTCCGTTTATGCATGCATATGTGACACTGACAATCACTTCTTTTTTTATTTACCTTTTGACTGCGCGGGTAGCTCTATTCTTGAACGAATTCAAGCAAACGCAGATAACACCTCGTGCTTTAGTAGTTTGCATTTATTTATTTGATTGATCTGGCGTCATTGAGGGCTCACTGCTCAACATGCATTTCGTGCACGTTCACAGTACTTCTTGTGTCAGTGTCGGTGATGTGTACATGTAATGGCTTTTTTATTCATTCATGCATTCAGTTTATTGATAAATAACAAGAGATAGGTTACAATGTAATCTGGATCGATAGCCTACATTGGCTAGTGGTCGGTCCAGTGAAGAATACGTCGAACAGGTTAGTAGTGCAAATCTATACAGATATGTATACAAATAATAAAATCTGATAAAAAATATAACGAGGTATGTCCATAATCACATCATAAAAACATATAAAAGGTAATGTAGCTAGAATACGCTGACGATAGCAAGTGAAAAGACTGTTTACAAATCTTTATATTGCAAATAAAACATTTTTGCACTATATTTAAAGTTTCGTGCTACTTTAACTTCCAGGGGTAGTTGATTCTAAACTTTTGTCCCGTGAAAGTCAAGTAATCGTTTTCCATATAAATTACCGCATGTATGCAAATTAACATTTCCGTTTGATGCGTGTCTAGTGTTACCCGATGGTAGGGTGAAAAAAGTGGAGGAGAGGGGAAAGCTGGTGCGCCTATTATTTGGTTCACAAAAAGGGCAACCTTATAATTAAGAAGTGCCGAAGATTTTCTGTTCGGAAGACAGCTTGATTCTACAGAAGTTTTATCTCTAGACTTCCCTTCTTTTATCTATTTACTGTACGTTTATCGTGTTCTGCATATCATACTACAGTACAGAGATACCGAACGTAAAGAAGCTCACTTACCGATGTTACTGTGAATGGATGCCACTCCAACAGCGATATCTTCGGGCAGTTGAGTAGCACATACTGCAAACAAATAAGTTGACGTAAAAAGTTTGTTATGACTTTCGTGAATCGGCAGTATCTCTGTACTACTATATGCATGAGTGTACTGCAATGTTATTGCCTTATACAAAACTTGCGCAGCAAGACATTCTGCACAAACCTTTGTACGGCGTCTTAGAGGGATTTTTCAGCGACATTGGGTGTGGGTCTTATAGAAAAACTGGCCATGTCTTTGTTAGAAAAACGTTTGCCGAAAGTGTCTCAAGAGCAAGCATCGCCAGCCAGAGCAAAAAAACAATACAAAAACTAAAACCGCCAACCATGAATTGGATTCGGAGAAATTCTACAAGGAGAGAGGGCGAAGAGCATCACATGACTGCATTATTGAGATTTAAATTGATTGTATGAGGCAAAGGATTATTTAAATTTCACTAACTGCAAACGGCACTCACCGAGACACTTCAACGTTTGACATACGTGAACTGAACCCTATTATTCATTACAAACATTTACAAGGATGCGGGGAACTTTTCGCGCCATCTAGAAAAGTGTTCCATATGCGTCGGCCAAGCAGGACATACGAGTACATATAAAATGAATAAATTACTCAGTGCCAGCGAGATAAAACGCACAGAAAGGTCGGCATTTCTTTTTCTAAACTCTCCGTATGGCTCATAATTAACAACAGCGCCATAAACAGACAGAGAAAGACGCTAAAACTGGAACAGGTACTTCTTGTATTTTGCGGATGAACATGCTCCGTTCAGTAGCGCTGTCTTTTCGGCCCCTTCGCACTGGAGCTTCTTCGCTTCACGTGCTGCTAGGGGCCGGACGTACTTGCAGTTTTGGGGGTCGCCGAAGGCCAATAATCCTCTCTTACTAACTTACAGGGAAATATTGTGTTTCTTGCGGAGCAGCGCTCATTGCCGTTTGGAGGCTGAGCACTAAGCGGCGCGCTAGATTAGCGAGGCGGCGGCTGACATGGTCCTGCGGCTGGAAGTCCAAACACGCGGTGTTCGGTATAGTCCTGCAAAGATAGTAGACGTCACGACGTGCGAAAACTTCGATGGCCTTTCATGAATGATTTTGCTAGGTTGCAGAAGCCTGCTAACAGCCTTTTTATTAGTACGAGAGACAGAGCCCTCACGTTAAAATTGTGGGCCACGTCCTAGTTCAGTTTAGGGTGCAACAAATGGGACATCCATTACATCACTTATAATCCACTCTTGTCACCTTGAAAGTCGCATAATGAAAGTTTAGGCATTTCATAGCACTGCTCTTCCGATTGCCTTAGAACGCATTATATCACTGCCTCTAGACAGAAAATTCACAAAGAATTCATCTCGTGCTCATTGAACGCGTACTCTTTACAAACAAATCACACCTAAACGATGCACATCGTTGAAAGAAACGAAAGCTTGGGCCGTCAAACTTCGCTTATTTGCAGCCCGAGCAGGAAAGCTGTCCGTGGGCTGCTCAGAGTGTGTTCGCGAGGTTTCAGGCTCATTAAAATGGAAATTGATGAGCTTCGTAGGCGGTTGAATAACATAAGAAAATGATGACAACTGCCTCAATCCAAAACGCAATTAGAAAATGCATTAGAATAGCGCTATCTTGCAGTGAATACTACCATTTGTGGCATACGTGCGAACTAATGTGGTGTATTGGAGCATCGGAAATTAAAAAAAAACAAATCAGGCTACAGGGCAGTGTGTGGCAGAGTACGATGTTCTCAATAACATTGCGAATCTTTTAAGGTGAAATATATAGAAACAGGCTAAAAGTGTTCCATACCTGTGGTGCCCTAGAATAAAAAAACTTCTTAGAACAAAAATTAACGAATCAACCAAAGTAAACTATATCAACCCATCAACTGGCAAGCTCAGATTAAACGTCAAAATGTAGGCGTTCAACTCGGAACATTCGAAATGCATATTAAAATCTGATGTCATGAAACTGATTATTTTCATTGGCGCCATGCAATTGATAGAGTTGGACATAAATAACTGCAATTTCTCTTATAGACCTGAACTAGCAAATCAACAATAACTTTATACTCACGTATTCAAAACTCTCGTGCATGTGACAAAGGGCATGTGTTGCATTGCGATATCAGAGTAATAGCATACACGATCTGCTCGCCTGAAAGGCGTGGGAAAATAAAATAAATACATGACGAAGCTTGCCTAGCATTCTGTGTAGCCGCCAGAAAATCGTGTGCGTCCGTCGTAAATGGGTTGTCTAGAAAAGACTACTACACCTAGCAGCTGATGATAGTCCGCAACAACGGTACAACGGAAAAACGCCGTCAATCGCTGCCTTTCAGACTCTAAGGGAAACGAAGAATCGGAATCGCCAATATTTGTCTTTTAGAAGTATATAAAGCACGTAACTGTCTTAGTATGTATATGTGACATTCTTTATCCAACTTGTATGGACTAGATTACAATATCTGGCTATAGGCCAGGGCCCGTATTCACGAAAAGCTCTTTCGCTAGAATCGTTCGTAAGATAAAGTTGTAGTAGAATGTGATGCTTGACATATTATTGGCGAAGGTCAATAATATGCCAACGGCAAAGAGCACTTGTGAAAGAAGAGCTTAGTGAATTCGGCTTTATAGCTTAACGGGGGCAAAGATCCACATACAAGTGCTGCCCTTTCCAAAGACAGACGCACTTTTTAGACACATGATTACGTCGGCATCGAAATGTGGTGTGCATGTGCATGTGGTGCACTAAGCGTGGCCGGATTTGATGCTTTGTATGTAGCCATCCTTTCTGTGCACGTTCCACTGTGTCGTGGCCGTTAGTTTTCTGCTTAGGCAGCCCGAGCACTGCATTCATAATCATGAGTAACAAGCAAGTTACCCAAATCCACTACAACGCACATTACTTTCATTTACTTCTCTTCCTTCCTGACCTTCGGCCAAATCGAGCAGCCCATCCGGCGATAACGTCTGCGCGGCTATGTGCGAGCAAATCAAGAAACTCGAACCAAATAGAAAGAACGAAAATCTGAGGCCGTTATAGGTGATGATGCTTTCTCTTCAATTCTATTCGTTTTTTATCACTCATCGCAGCGAATGACCGATACTGGCGACAACGGAGGCACGGCTTCCCGCGAACCAATGACGAAGGGCAAGAAGAATTGAAAATGAACGGAATCGCTACATTATACTGTCCCTGAACCTATCATTCGTAAAGTTTAAATCAATTTTGCATCGGTTCCTTATCACGCGGCGCTTCTTGTGTCCGATGAAACAAAACTAAATGGAACGTAGTCAAATACGGTGCCTGTTAACGTATTTGCAGTTCCAGGCTCTTCGGACACGATGCTGAGGGGGTTTACGGAATTCGTCTACCTGTCCCGGCCTGGCGAGCATCCCCTTCTTGGCGAGTCGCAGTTCCACGACTGAGTCTCGGTACGGGTCATCGCCGGGGGGAGGAAAGGGGCCGGGAGAACCCGAGCCGCATCAGGCGTCCCCGCATCGGCCTTGAAACCTGCAGGTGCGCCGTGAAGCTGGACTGCTTCGAGCTTCGCGGCCGAGCGTCGCCTGTAGAGCCGGCAACAGGCGTCCAGGCCGAAGAGCGCAAAGGCCGCCAGGATCCACTTCCACGTCTACTGCAGCAGGCCGCCGCGCCGCAGGGCGCATGCGCAAGAGCATGCGAGTAAGCGACCTCAGGTCTCATCACAGTGACCATGCGGAGCAGAGCGCCTAACGAGAAGCAGCACACACGCAGGAATCACAGTGTTTCACATGGAGCACGTGTAATTGCTTCAACCTACTAATATACCGTCCAGCTAAGTACTGCCGCAACAAGAAAGAAGATATTCTCTTTTTTTTATTCCCTGGTGTTTCCACATGACATAACTCCAGGATATTGAACAGTGATCAAGCTGACGACTTCAAAAGATGGATAATGGACAACACATTTTGTAAGTCGCTATTGCAGTGCCTCTATAAAACGAACATGCATGCTTTTATTTAGCTCCATTATGACGTCATGCCACGTGGCAACTCAAGCGCAAAAAAAGAACAAAACGTCAGGATATATCATAATATATGAAACATTAGAGTGTATTAGCCGTTCACATAATATCGGGACACCGAAGACGTATACGGCAGTAGCGAAGGTAAGTAGCAACATTTTTGCAACGCTTTGTCCAACCACGATGCGTTAAACACGTTTCCTATTCTAAATAGGTGTGCTTGGCGAAGACTAACTTCAAAAAGACTGCGTGTTAACAATTATGTCGTTACTGGCACTTTCCACAAGCACCTAAGCAGCAACAAACTGCAATAACAACTTTGTGCGCTTTCTGATTAAACATTACACCACCACATCGTGCTAGCAGCGGTGCTTCTGCCATGTACGTCTGCGGTTAACGCGGATTCCAGAAAGGGCAATACGTTTACGGACAAACTAAAGCGCCTTATTATTCCCACATTGTCAAGCCGGCGGGTATTTACCGTATGCGATGAGAAAATAGGGTACTGGAAACGACATCAAGGCAGGTGCCTTTTATAAAAACATGACGCTCTAGAAACAGTACCAACACACCGACAAAGCGCGTGCCCAGAGCCAAACATGGCTCGCGCGATGCACATTTTCCACATTTTGTTTGTCTTCGCACTGCTGCAGGTAGTATTTAAATCGGCAGCGAGGTGAAATAAGGGAATTGGCAGAACAAGTGCAGTGTATTTCATACCCAGCAGGACAATGAGCTCGAACAAGATTGACCATCGATGAGGAGGATGTCGACACAGACATCACAGGGCCCGAGTAATCCCTTCGCCCTACGCACTGCGTTCATCGACATTCAAATTATGTCCATGAATAACTTCTCATAGCTCTGAACATAATAGGTTGTAATTCTACATCTATGATAAAATCCGTTCCATTTATTTATAAAAATTACCTTTATCTCATTAGTGCGACCTGCGAATAACGGCTGTTCACTCTGTGTAGCCCGTAGCTTTATTTATTTATTTGCACATGCAGCTGTCTTCTTTTACAGACATAGCTGGAACAGGTGAAGAATGAAATGTGAAATACCATATGTTGTATAACTGAAAAAAGAAGTACAATACCACAGCAGCAACAGCAACAGCAAAAATATGGCAAGTTGGGACAATATGAAAGCATAGGTTGATTAATCCCTAAGTAAAAGATTATATAACTGAAACAAAAGGTATAAGAGCAAAACAGCAACACAACAATACTCACATAGAAATATGGGTAGGTAGCTCTTTAACAAATGCTTCATTTGGCAAGTTACGCAGTGCGCCGTCGAGGCTGTTCCAAAGCTCCGTGGTTCGAGAGAGAAAATGAATTTTTAAAACAATTGATGTGGCGCCGAAACGGTACAATGTTTAAGGGCTTAGTGAATCACGATTGACGTTCAAGATGACGGATCGAAGTGATAGGTTCTTGAATTTGTGATTGCGCGTGAAACTTTGTGCACCGTGATAAGCCACTCATACGTGCGCCTCTGCTGCAATGATGGAAGCAACAAAAGCTCGATCTCCGGCCAATAGTGGCATTTGGTCGTGCCGTATGTTCTCTGTGAAACCTTTTTTTAATACTTTTCCAGAACAATTTTTATGCATAGCTAACCATCTCCGTCATTAAATATAATAGCATGTGCATGCATGGCCCTTCCAGCATTCTTGTCCTGAACTTTGTCATACGAACTAAGGGACTGGTACTACGCATATGTAGTTGTCCGGCGCTGCCATAGAGCACAACTGCAGATCACCATTTGTTTACATACTGGCCCCAATATTGTGCAGATGGGAGGGTAATAAAAATGTGGTAGAGCATTTTTTCCTCCCAGTCAAATGTATATTAACGTCGTCTGCACTTCCGAAGGATTACGACAGTGTGAATGAGAAGCCACGTACGTACATATATATATATATATATATATATATATATATATATATATATATACAATGGTTAAGTGTTGGTCGTAATATTGTTCAAAAATTATTCGATGGCTAGGCTACTTTTCTCTAATACTGGTGTCACATGCTCCTGTGCCCTTTCCAATATAGAAACTATCCTTTCTCTCTTTGTCAATCTATATATCTGGTGTCGCTGGATACACGCTGACTCCGTGGTCTCGCAGGTGCAGCGCTCTGCGTTGCATACGTTTCTACAAGTATATAACCATTCACAAGTTGGTGCACGGCGACAAAATTTAAGTATATATTTCTGAGGACACACGCAGGTTCCATTCTCTATTGGCCTTTATTTCAGTGTCATGTCTCATGTTTTTCTGTGGGACATTTCGTTGTAGGCATTGCCAAGCACCTGAGTGAGACAACTTTATTGAATATCCTGCAAATTGATCGTCTGGGTCTAGGCCGCGACGGGGATTTGCTGGCCAAGCGGGGCTTGCTGCCCAAGCACCTCTGATCGAAAGACTTTTATCCGGCGCTTCAACACACTATTTAGTCCTGCGCAATCCGTCGCCACATACTGTAGGTCTGCAAATGAACTTTAGCCACAGAAGTAAACACTTATATTTCCTTCATTTTACAAATAGGATTAGAGTACTGCGGCCTTCCTTAAGAGCAAGACGCTCAATACAGCTATGATGTCGTTCCCATTCGCCTTTGCGAGTGGTCAAATTAAAGGCTTCCGCTTTCAAGCTGACATATGAGTGACATAGAACTGTATGCGTAGACTTACCTCACTCTTCTGGGAAATGAAAATAGGCGGTGCAAAGCAGACACCAACGTCCGGCCGCGGCTCTGGATAAGGGATCTCGTCCCTCCTGCTGGTGTTCATAAACTGGCAACCAGGAACGTGCTCCTCGATGTTAACTTGTTCCTTAAGGACTCCGCTATTGTGTGAATAAAGGAGGGTGTACCATTAGAAGGTGTGTGTTGAACGATGTTGATTAAGCGATCGAACAAAGCGTCATTTGGTTTTCACTGAAACGCTATCTCAGAATATGTAAACGCACTCGAACGTGAGAAGTTAAACAGTAGCTGTGAGGGTAGTGACGTTTAATTATATTCTCATTGTTGTATACTGATCTGGAAGTAGGCGACAGAAACATAACAATGTATTTTCGGTAAAAGTACCTGCAAGAACATTCTTATCTTTTGTTTGCCTCATTACGTCATCGTCATCACTTTATCTGCCACTTCACAGTCGGTGTACTACAAAAGGCGAACTCACTGATCGCATTTATTAAAATTAAAGCATCAAAGTATTAAAGCACCGGCGAGCAATTAATCCTTCTGTAACCACTCAAATTCTCTAAATAAAGATATATAATATTTCGCCAAAACTAAATTATCGATAATGTCTGCCTGTTTTAACCACGCAATCTTGCGTTCTTACCTGAGAGGATGAAATATTGCTAACACCAGGAACAGCAATAAAAGATGATGAGAGTACCAAAACAGATCATAGCACGATCTCCTGTAGAAACAAGTAAAAAGCATTAGCGAGACTGTCTTTGTACAATGCGTGATCTAAGGCTAACATTTTTAAAAATTTTCGACCTAATTCACCATGAGTCTAATTTCCAAATATATACGCCGAATTTTGGCTCATTTGAAAATGATACTAGCGCCGCTCAGTTCTCAACTGAGATAGTTTGCCACCTGCTTTGTTCAAACCAGAAATTATCAGTGAACGCATCAAAAGAAGCCGTAAATTAATGCAGCCTAACAATATGCAATGGCCAACCTTCTATAAATTCGGCAATTTCGAAGGTTTCAGTTAAGTCGCCTTCACATCACTGTTGAATTGCTTAAAATTGTGAATAAAACATTCCGTAATGGAAGCCTAATCCACGCTTCGTAAGTATACAAGTAGCTACAAGTATTTAGCTCTCTTTAAAATAAGCAAAGTAATTCATTTTTCGACTATATATATACATATATAGTTACATCGAAGATAATGGTACAGCACTAAATAGCTTGAGCGGAGCAGTAACAGTATATATATATATATATATATATATATATATATATATATATATATATATATATCCGCAGCACAATAAAAAAATTAACTGCACTTACAAGATTATATATATATATATATATATATATATATATATATATATATATACATCTATAATCTTGTACGTGCAGTTAACTTTTAAAGTGTGCTGCGGAAATTAGCGCGCCTACAGAAGTCTGCCGATTTGTCTCACCAGGAAGTCAGATTACGCAGCCTCGGTGAAGATACATGACTGAGAATGAGTATCAGAATGAGTATCAGGGCGTCGACATTTCATTAGTGCTTCATCATGTGGATGCAGCGCTGAAGTGGTTGTGCGTATTTTCGCGTCCCAAGCACGGTAACGCTTACGCAATTCAGTGGCCAAACATTTTCAGTAAATTCAAGAAACATGTTCAAGTTCCTTCTTGTAAAAAAATGCTCGCAGAAGGCCCCAAGTGGCCACAATCTCAAGAATTACACCCCACACGCAAAATCACATCTCACCTGACGCACTTGAGCGAAGCCACGGAAAGAAAGAGAAGAAGGCACACCATTGCGAGACCAGTCCAACCTGGAACTGAAATAAAGTTGCATTAGGTTTTATTCATCCTAACGACAGCCACGATAGATGTTCGCTGGCGTATAATGCCCATTGCATAGTAGTTAATTGTGGGGAAGAGAATTTAAATACGCGGACTTCTTCTCAGGGCGTGAGCATCGAAGTGCACCATAACATTTCACGCTTCGGGGCCGGGTTTTTTACATAGCGAGTTCTCCTGCACTTTTCGTAAACTTTTGTCAGCGGGAGCAGTACGTATACATTGCCGAATACTTTCCTTTCAACCTTCACACTGCGCCTTCCACTCTCCACTTGCGGCAACCAGAAGTATGTACCGTAGATACCCATGGAATATTTTTATATGGTATGCACAAGAAGATACCGCCATCTGATGCTGTACCGGGACACTTGTCCGTGGTTCGGTGACCAAAGCCAGAAACCCTGGATACATTTCTAGGTAGAAGAAATGAATAGAAAACGGAGCAATGGGAGGCACAACTCGCCAGTTCGGACCTGGGAGTGCAACTTGGGATCCTAGACCAAGTCGGGCGGGCGGCTAAGGACAATGGAGCCCTGGAAAAGGGCCCCACCCAACAAGTTTCTAAGTCCCCCTTTTACCCCCTTCCCCATTATCAAATAAAGTTTCGCTCTCTCTCTTTCTTTCTTTCTCATGGCAACTATCTTAAGAGTATAAAAGAAGATGCTTTCTAGTTGCCTCCTTTCGCTCCGACACCTATACTACTTCTAAAAATGAAGTCAGACAGTCGTGCACAAAAGCTTTATGGTCATCCGGCTCCCAGACGGTAACACATTGAAAAAATTGAAAACCTATTAAGGGCTGAACAGAGCAGAAAATAGTCCCCAAAGAAAAATAAGCTGAGCGACTCGTTAAAAGCACCTGAAGCAGAGAACTTGTTAATAGGAAGGGTAGTGTGGCAGACATGATAAATCATTGCTTAACTGATACTGAGTGCACGTTGCGTACGTAAGTACAAGAAATTGAGCAATTAAGCGTCATAGCAGAAAGACAACTAATATACTAAATATCGTCACGCGCTTTATTGCGAGGCCCATCTGACCGCGTAATTGCACAGACTGAATACGCTGACCGTTTCGGTCTCCTTGCGTTCCTAATGCTGGTGTTTTATTCAATGCAAGTCTTTACACACACAGAGATCTTTAGGCTGGCGCAGTTTCTGACAAATTCAATATTTATTATAGCAGCACTCAGATAAAGAAGTTCAATTGACAAGGCCGTATCACTTCAGCTCCTTTCAATTTTGCACTGCACAAATAAGCTTCGTTGAAAGTAGACAAATTTTGCTTCTTCATGTCTCCTGTATTTAAAAAAAAAACAGAAGTGACCGGGATGTGGCCAGTAGAAGTGGCAGAAAAGTGTCCCAAACCTCCATTTCAGGAGGGAAAAAGTGCCACAGGGGCTTCTCTGATACGATAGCAGACACTAAAATTCCTCACAAAAAATCAGAAGATTCCACAAGCCAAAGTGTCCAGGAAGGCAATGAAATCTAAATTCATTTGCAGCGACAATAGCGCTGCAGCGCCACACAAACCGAGCAGTGTAACCGAACTTTTGAGATGGGTATAAATCAAGACACGATATTCGATGGGATTCAACTCCATAAATAACACCACACGCTTTCACTTATTAGGTTACAGGAAGGTAAGAAATTGTTACATAAATTAAAATCTTGTTGATCCGCAAGACGCGATACCGAAATCGAACAATTCAATAGTAACAAACTGAGTATGTCACCAGATTAATCGAGACGTTAATATTGGCACGGTAGAGCAGGCAATGCATGAGTAGCTAAACGAGAAACAATAGAGGAAAGCGTGCACTGTATACTTACATCATAATTGCGCGCAGGCCAAGTAACCCATGCGCATATTCCTAAAAAACCCACGCACTTTCCGGACTAAGATAACAACTTGCGCGCTACTTTATATCAGTTTCATTGTGTAAAGCCTAAGTTTACTGAATTACTCATTATCCATAATCTGTTGCATCTCTTACAAGCTCCAGCTTGTTTCGCACAGGACTACAGACGTGATAGCCGTTATCAGTTGTGATTTCATTGCCACACACTGCGCACTAGCGCAGCAAGTTATTGTCCTGTGCATAAGTGTGCGTTTGTTACAGTGTGGAATGATGCATTTCAGTTTACCCTGTTCCGTCTAGCCTACAGGAAATTGTTAAAAACTCTTTTAAATACAATCTTCACCACTGGGCCAACTCCAACTTCCCTATTCAATTACTACATTCAAAACGCAGAAATACTCTCGTTAAACAACAGCTGAGCCAATTTGAATGAAACTTGATGCATTTAAGAGAGAACGATGAATAAAGCAGAGTGTAGACAGACGAACTTTCATTTAGGCTCTGCAATGTCTAGAAAATACTGTCAAAAGCTATTAAGTAAGAAAATAAGAACGAAGACCTGTTTACAAATCCGTACCGCTGCAGCGAAAAACACATGGCAGCTCCTTCAAAACCGTACCTGGTAACCCATCTAAAGCAGCGAAATGTGACATATATTAGTTTGCAGTTTATGTGAAATTGTTACCGTGTTAAAATTCTTACAAAGGTTTTGCAAAAGTTCGATGCTTAAAAATAGCTAGCGTCTTACAGAGTGACGTATGATACACCAATTTTGTTCACTTCGTTAAAAGTACCCAAATTTTACTTCGTGGTTATCTTTACTGAATTCTCATATAGTTTTAATCACTGAGTTCCAGTTGGACATTTTATAAATGAGTTCTTTGAAAATTTCCGAAATCACGACTTTTTCTAAACATTTGGAGCCCTAAACTGAAAATATTTTTTTTCTGCAGTCGATAGATACTAATATTTGTCTTTGAAATGCAATAAACTTCATCAAATGCAGTGCGATGCATGCCAGAAAATTGATTTCTCACTTCATGACTATTTAGATAGTAGCTCCCGTGGGGAAAGCTTCCTCTTAAGGTTGATTCCCATGGTGGCCCAAGCCGCTGATACAGTAAGCGGACGGAGCTCTGGCCCACAGGAAACGAATGTAAGGCATCCTGTATGGCAACCAGCGTTCACACTTGTGCCAACAGCAATGCCGCGACGCACAGCCCAACAAGCGGAGGAAACAATTTTCAGTAACCCCTATTTATGAAATCGCGTTGGCTAATTTACCGCTCATCCTGATGCACAGGTACGTACGTGTAGAGCTTCTGACCTGACCGGACACTGGCGTGTTAGAAACATGGAGGAAGAAAATGAACTAGGAGGCAGCATTACGGCACATAACCAGTCTTCACTAACCAGCTCTCCGTGAAGCCATCCTCTGCGCTTTTTTCTTCCCCCAGAAAGTTCGCCTTACACGTGATTTTGCGCTCAGCGGACTCAGCCTAGTGTGCTCGGTTTGCGGTAGATTTTAATAGATGCGCAGTTCCTTCCTCTGCTTTGCCAACCACTCTATGCACATTTTTTCTCGTTATGATTACGCAACTACAGCCATTTATTGCCACGTATACATTTATCGTCTTCGTTGCAACGTACAAATACGGCAGCCGCCCCTCGCTATCGCACCCAATATCTCTTCAAAAGAGCGTGCACTGAGATTGCTGGGAGCGGCAGACAAAAAAAAAAACACCTACCACGATGTGATCACGCGTTTTGGCACACTATTTCTGGCTTCACTCGGTATCAATTCACGCTCCCTCGTGATTTTAATGCGTAAGCATTCTATGGATAGTTTCCTCGGAAATATCTCCTTCCGTCCGTCAGTCTGTCCGTAACGCCCGACACGATGCGCTTCATAGGCATACATGGTGTCCTATGGCGGTATACATGGCGTCCCAACTATCATGCACCAAGATTTAAAAATATGCAAATGCCACGTAGCTGGACAGACCCAAGGTAATGTTGTTTGCCATCGCTTAGAGATATTCGGATTATTATTATTTTTGCACCGACTGGCTGCTCTTGACGCGATTCATTGGATGCCGCCGTGCCATGATACGCTCGGTCCGCGGTATGAGTCAACGATAACTTCCGTAGCGCAAGACCGCCTTTATGTGCATAATATAGAAACTGCACAGTACTACAAGTACGGTGCCTGCAAATAGGTAACACGAAAGAAAGCAGCTTACCTGTCCTGAGTATCATCAGAAGCGGATCCTGCAAACAACAGATAATAAGGAAACGGTGAACGAAACATCAACAACATATCAACTTGATCTTTTCGCAACAAAGGTTAAAGTATTTGCAAAGAGAAAGAGCGAAGAGATGACAATCAATGATTAACAGAGTTCATTGGCGCAAAGACCAGATGCAAGCAAACAACTCCAAGCCCATGGTAATGAGTTGTCAATGGTGTCCGAAAAGAAATCTTCCAAAGATTTCAGCGCATTGCTGTATCGACTATCGATATGTATTTCTCATATAGCACTGGGAGTGAGGCTTCATCACTATGAGCCACATCATTTCCTCGAGTCTCTAACCATCGCCATAGCAGGGCTTGTTCTCTCGATATTGTTTCGGCGCTCTACAGGCCGTATCCCCCACTAACGGTGCTTGAAACAAGCCGTGAAGCTGTTATTACAAAGGCAGCCCGTGAAAATTGTATATCGTGAAGTGAAAGTATCCGATACAAAGAAAACCTTTGAATACAAAAAAGAATGCCAGAAATATTAAAACCCCTCAAAAGCTGCAATAAGCTTGAGCTGCGCGGTTGGCTCTAGAGCAGGAACTACATGGGACTAGTAACCTTGAGTGCATTTCTTATTACTGCTAAATGACGCAACTACAACAGAGGATATTTATTAATTATGACCCATGAGCAAAGTATGTGGACCACAGGCTCGCCGAAAGAACTGAATCGATTCGGGATTCAGACGCACAAACCAAACGTGGTGAGTGCTTTGGAAAGTTCTGCGTGCCAAGTCTGGACTGGAGTCTGCAATTTGTAATTGCATTCAAAGGTGGAGATGAAAATCGGCTGTATCGCGCAATTCCTGGCCCTAAATACTTTTTCTCAGAAAGAAACCTCCTTTGTAAACGCCCTACAGGAGGAGGACCTTGCAAACATTTGCGCATGTTTAATGTAGACTGTGTTTCTAAGAAGATGACAAGCGCATTACAAGTTAACGGTCAACAACTTGTCATTTCGCCTCTAACATAAATTACTTAAGAAACATACCCTACCAAGACATATAGAATTGTTTTATCGATGCATGGTTTCTTAATTTTTTTTACAAAGCATATTTCCATGTGTCTAATAGGGTGAACTTGTTAAATGCATATCAAACTTCGCTCTAACTTAATATTCGTCAGTGCGGCGTTTTCTCGGGACATACAGCACGCACTCGAACGCGCACTCAAATCACGTTTTTTCAACACCCACGCAACGACTGCTGGTTTCGTATCGTTGTGCAGTAGAAACAATTTAAAGTTCCATGTTTGTCTTGTGTGGCTCTATCCCAACTAATTTTGCGCGATAACATCAAGGACCATAATATACAATCAACTCACCTCTCCGGGATACCTGGCCATGTTGATTTCCACATAGTCGTGCGAGTAGTAAGAAGAAAAGTTGCACGCGTTAACAAGGTGCGCCAAAGAATGGACAACTGGAATCAGATAAAAAAAAAAAAAACGTCAAAGGAGTTACGGCCACGGATGAAACTGCAAAAAATCACACTGCTCGAAGAACCATGACTCGGTTAAAAGAAAAAGAAAACAGAAAATTGAGCAGGGTGATTCAGAAGTATGCTCGTGCAAAACAAGAAATAGTGTTTTTGAAATAATCAACAGTGCACGAGCAAAGGAAGGGAAGTCTGCAAGTGAGCAAGCTGGTATTCGTTCCTGCAGAATAGAAGGGGGGTAGCACAGAAAGATAGAACACAAAGCAGAAAAAATTGGCAGCCGATCCACGAAGTGAATGCTGATGATGGAGCGAAGCTCCTAGGACGATTACAGCTGCTGCTCGAGCTTTCGCTTTGGGGTCTTGCTGCCGTTGCCAGCGTGCTGCTGCTTCTCGTGCTCGTAGCTCGCGGTTAGCTTCGCGGCGCTGCCGTTGGGCTGCCGCGTCTGGTTCTCGAAGTGTAGGATCAGAGTCACGACGTTTGCGCTTACGTTCGCGCTGCTCCATACTGCAGTGCTAAGTGTTGCGACAGGGGCGCGGCGCAGCGCAACACTTGTGCGCGGTCGGTATGCGCGCTGCGTGCGCGACGGGGAGCTACGATGACGACGGCGACAACGGACATCGTGAGAGCCTAAGGAGCTTCTCTGCTAAAAAAGGAGAGGCCACAAGCACTGCACTCGCATCTGATTTGTATTTCGAAAAACGTAGTCTTATACAGATGCACCAGCGCACCGTCATGTGACAAAACAAGTACTTCATATCACTGAAAAAAAAGAACAACAAACAAAGCATGTTGGTCTTTCTCACTTCCTTTTCTAGTTATATTCTGGAAGGCTTCCATAAATGTTGACGCGTAACTTAAACTGAAAGAGTCGAGTATGTTTTGCCTGTTTTTTTTTCACTGATATGAAGTGCTTTTTTCTGATGATGATGATTAATAACCGTAATTGGGGCAAGGACCAGATATGGCGAAACAGCGCCAAGCTATTTTTTTCTGTCACACGCCGTTGCGCTGATGCACATGTTTAAGTCTATGTTTATCAAAATACAAATTAAATGCGAGTGCAGTGTTTGTGTAGTCTCCTTTTTAATATGCAAGTGTTTTATGCCGGCGTCCACGATAAACTTACTGTAACGGATGTGACGTAGGCGCAAGTGTGTAAAATATGATCTCGTGACATTCAGGAGCCTTACTCTTGACAGGGATGGTGCCGCCATCTACGAGCGGTGAAGCGAAGTACTGCATCATGAAACTAACGAGCACGGACAGAGAGCGCTTCAGTAGTCTCAACGCAGCGGAGGGGCAGAGGCTTCAACGTGGTGTAGGCCTTCTGCTGAGGCGTTGAGCTGACGGCGCAATTTGCCGCACACTGTCTTTCGCGACGGATTAGCCTGTGCCGCCTCATGGCCTACGGAGTGCAGCTTCAACATGCAACAGCAGTGTTTACACGCCGCCTACTGCTTCGCTTGCGATGGCAGCAACTAAGAAAACTGCTGCGCTTAGCGGCGCAGAAAGCCAACGACGTCGACGGGCGAATCTCGCTTTGGTCCGGCGAGAGACACGCCAGCGTGAAGCAGAATGCTTTCGCGCATTCGCGGCGCACGCTGCGCACGCCGCGAGCTCTGCCACTCGCATTACTGAAGCTGAGCGCGTGACCACTCAACTGGTTGTCCAAGGCACTACGGAGCCGGACCAAAATGATCGCACTTTCGCCGAAGCGACTCGGCAGCAGGACGCCGCTCGCCGACAGGAGGCCGCGCGCCAAACAAACCTGCCACACGGTCACTGACCAGCAAGTCGTGCGCCTTTCGCTGCTTCAGACCATGAGTTCACGAAACGATTTACTAACAACCCTTTCGGTTTCACTTGCACGGTGTGCGAACGCCTGTGGTTTGTGGCGGATTTCCGCAATGCTCCGGCGCGTGCAATTCGGTGTCTCCGAGGGATGTTACCCGGTGGCGAGTCGTTCGACATCTTTCCCTTGTTTGGCAATTGTCGAGGATCCCGGTACAGTGGTAGGGTGCCGCTGATGGTTACTTGCAATTTAATTCTTCACGTACAATAAACATGCAACAGCTTCTGTGAAGACACTTTTCACTTTCGTGTTCTATTGATTTCTATGCAAGAGGGATCAACCATGATTTCTCTTCATTGTGTTCTGTATTTTTGCGCTGTCCTCTGCTGTTCAGTATGAGCAAAGGGATCATCGTGCTGGAGGCCGCGTATCGACAAACTTATCTTGGTCAAGCCGTAAAGAAAAGAATGTTCCTTAGATTTTCAAGTTTGACGTCCCGAATCTGCACCACGGGTATCAGGGACGCCCTAATGAAGTGCTGCTGATTCACATTGACCAACTGGAGTTCTTTAAGGTGCACACAGAGCACAATAGACGAGCGACGTTGGATTTCGCCCCCATTGGATTATGTGGCCTCAGCCAGGATCGAATCTAGCACATAATGCACAGCAGCGCAACCCCCAAAACCATAAACCGCCATAATCCATGGCGGCGACTAAAAAAGCCCTTTTTTATTTGCCGAAATATTGCCTCTAGCCTAAGATATCTCTTGTTCGATCACTGTCGATTAGATAACGACGTCTTTGCAACTACAGGAGGAGGTAAAGTAAGGGTTAAGAGAAATATTTAGCACAATCAATTCCGCTTCAATAAACCGAACGCTTACAATTTTCTAATACGTCCTCGATATTTAATACACTCGTCTCACGTTCCAGAAGGCCGTTCTATTGCATAGCATTTCAAGTCTTAGCAATTACCAGCCTTATGAACCAATTACAGAACAGAATACAGATTAGGCCTTTGAGTACTATTCTGCGCCCCTCCCCCGCTCTTCGCCACCCCCTTTTTTCAGCCGCAGCATCACGCACGAAAAATAGCTCCCAAGCTAGAGGCATGCAAATAAAATAATATAATATGTTGAGGTGGAACAAACAAACAAACATTATCACCCTCCTTGCAGTAAAGTTTCCTTCGTATTCGGTTTAGTTGCGGGATAGCTGTTTCACCCTAATAAATGCGCCCAGATGAACTTATGATACGTCTAGTGTAGAATACGCAGAATAAACTTATGCACTACGATTAAGTCAACTTTCGACAGTGTAGTGTGAGTAGGTAGGAGTTGCAGTTACAGGAAGCTCCTGTCCTATCATGCCGTTCCGTGAAAGCATATTGTCAGTCAATGTGGCTGGATGGAGAGACTGCGAAACTTTCAAGTTAGTGATCTCGTATAAAAAAAGAACAAGTTCGACCAAACTGTCTCATGAAAGACTGAATGCATCCTGTCGACCAGATGTTATTTTTCACGTTTGTTTACGCCTCAATTTACGGCTGAACATTTGGTATTACGACATCTTTGTTTTATGTTTACAACAGTCATTTTTGTCCATTTTCTATGCGTTGTCTTCTGAAAAACTGTAGTGTTTTAATCAATTTAGCTCACCACGACATCGTTACATGGACGACGGAGAATGCAAATAACTTGATAAAATATCTACAATGTACTTTTTGTGTGACGATAAATTCATACCATAACTTCATATTGCTCACAAGTGTATCACAAGTGTGTCCGAGTTTCGCACACCTGCCTTTCAGTAATATGAAAATCTACGCACTCGCTGAAATTTCAGTCGTTCTAAACATCATTTGAAAGAATTATTTCGGATGTGCATTTCACCGAATAAATTAAGCCGCAACGTTTCCTTAAGTATTACTGAGGGTCAATTTTACGGTTTATGTGTTTAGCGCGGAGTCACCCAGTCACCAGTTTAGTTAAACAGGAAACGTCTCACTTGCTTTCCACTTTTGTGGTAAGAAAGTTTTTTTTATAAGGTCTTAACCTGAGCGAGCTTGGACTGCCAATGCATGGTAACTTTAACGCACATCTACAATCCGTTGGACGAAAGCGCTCTGTCAGTATGTTCTAAATGTCTTTTGTTCACGTGTGTGTATGTTGTGCAGAAAGATACACCATGGAGGAAATTTTGACGAATACTATTTAAAAGCAGATATACATATAAAGTTCAATTCCGGGGAATTCGGTCCAACCGGGAGGAGTAGAAGGCAAGACTGATGACATTTTTTCCGTTCTTTATGAACCTGTATGAAAAACCAAACACAAACTTTTTCTCAACAAAATCACACACACTGACTACATCGTCTGACCATCCTTTCGCTGTAGTCAAGCTCGCTCGCAAATCATGGCTCGGGTCCCGAAGTTATGCCCTGCCACCTGTTCCCACGCGAGATGTTCATCGATGACCAACTGATCGATTTGCTCCCACTGACCCCAACGGCGAGGGCCGCGTCGTGCATCGGTCGTTTGCACGTGGTGCCAGGTGGATCGGAAATACCTCGTATGGTTGTTGGAGGTAGACGAACAAAGTGAAGATCCTATCGCGGATTCGCCGAAAGTGATAGATATACAGTTATTGAGGTAGTTAACACAGAATGTAGGGCTGTAGATGAAAACTTCACAAGATCGAATAGTTGCATGGCTTCTACAAAAAAAAGGAAAGAACGTTTATGAAAAAGAGGGACAGTGTTCATTTAGCTTTGTTCTCTTTTCATTCTTTTTTATCTGCTATGTAAATACTCATTAATACGTAGTCACTGGTAAGCGCGGCGACATCGGTAAATTCCGCACCGTATTCTTGTTCCACGTGTGGCAATTCTAGTATTATCCGGTACTCTTGTCGTCGTCATCGTGACGCGAACTCGTGCAGTGTAGAGCAGCTACGTGCCGTGAATTCATTTTTAGAAAATTGCTATTCCGCAGACTTCTTTCGCAACTTTAACTCCAGTTGTTAAGAGGAAGCATCATCTCGAGGCCGCTCAAAATTTCCCGATATAAATACACATAAAACGCAGAAATGCTCTCACTAGACAACCGATAGTCCAATTTTAATCAAGTTTACTGCATTGGAAGAAAAAAAGCAAATTATAGCAACTGTAGGACGCCTAATTTTGATTTATAAGCCCAATTGCTTTATAGAAGTCTCGAAAATTGTTTACTAAATAATTGACGCACTAAGTTTGCAAATCCGTAATTTTTTAGCAAAAAATAACGTAGCACTACTGGAAACTGCTTCCCTTAAAGCATCTATAGCGGAAAAATCTGATATATGAGGTTGAAGTTCACGTGAAATTTCAGTGTACTTAAAACGATTTCGCAAAGATCCTGCTCAAAAACTTGCGACTCATTTGGAAGCTGTGTTAAAATGCATCCATGTCGTCCGTTTTAGATGCCTGATTAGGCGCAGTTTATCGCAGAATTGACATATCATCACCTAGTGAAGTTCAAAGTTGAAAAGTTGATATTCTAATTATTTTCAAGTTTGCAATTTCGAACGTCTTTTTTAAATGGCGGATTCAATAGAAAGTGATCTTACTACAGCCACTACAGTCGATTTTTTTTCTTTCAAATGCAACAGGCATCATCAAATTCGGCGCATTAGATGCCAAGAAAAACAATTTCTCCGTTTTCAATCGTGTATATTGATATGAGCGCCCAAGCTAAAGCAGAACTAGAATACTTCAGCGGACATTTCTTAGAACACTGAAAATCAATTTACGTACGCAGATCATACCACTCCAGAGAGAGTACCAATAACGTGCGAACGAGGACTGCTGCGTGAACGCGGCTGATCGGTACCATTTATGCGGGCGGCTCGCATGTTACAGAGATGCATGCTGTAAGTAAAGAGCACATACCTCCAAGAACGACATGCATTTATGACTGTGATACTGCATTTGAACGAGAGGAAGCGAGACGTCATGTTTAAGTATTTACTGCTCTGAAACGGCCCCGTTATTTAATCAGAGTGTAGGGTAAACGAATAGGCATTTGCAGTAACGGTGTGCGCTGCATTGACTGGCCTGTGCAGAATTTGGACTCAGCTCTGTCAACTAATATTGTTTAAAATGAACGCAATACAATAAGGGCAACGCCTCCGCATTCTTCCTTTTTAGCATCAAAACAAGGCTACTGATTGGTCTGTGCTTCGCGATGCTCCATGTATCACTGTTTTGTTTTTTCTTGTTGAGAGTATTTTCGTTCAAAATTTAAGCTAGAGTGAGAAAAAATCTATACAAATCACATGAGATATACGCAATTACAGAGGTAAGACAGGGCAGATCTACCTGGAGACGACGGTGTTTATAAACAAAAGAAAAATGTTCTATTTCCACTCTATCATTTGCTAGTCATGAGCCCCACAGCAGTTTTTTTTTTTTTTTTGCACTTACTTGAAGTGATGATGATGGTTGCGGCAAACAGGACGTGCAGCCCGACACCTTGGTCCACACATACCCGCACACACCCGTGAAATTTCTGAAACAGAACGCGCGAACGCGGTTATAGTCTTCTGCTTTGTCGTTTTTTGTTAAAAGACGATAATGGTGAGCTTTGGAAAAAGGGCATATAACAAGTGTAGATCATTCGAAGCAAAAAAAAAAAAAAAAAACGCTGAGTGCCGAAGATGCCCAAGTTTCTTTTTAGCCCCTTTACTGTGAAAACATATAGACAAACCTTTTGTTTAGGCCAGACCACAAAGAAAACTCAATTTCCTAAATGAACGCATGATTGCAGTATCATGAGCAAATGTTGTCGTTAGGTATCTATATGATAAACAATGGAGTTATGATGTATTTTCTGACCATGCAGAAAGGAATTCTACTTGCAGGAAACTTGCAAGAACGCTATTGACATTGAAAAACTTGAAGCTTTGCTGTAAAAGGGTATTGTGTATTTATTGCAGCTAGTACCTGCTTGTATGATTCTATAAGTCATGCTTGATAGACTAGTATATACCCTAATCATGTAGGCAAAGAAAAGCTAGAGCGCTTCCTTCCGACAAATCTATGAGAATAATGATACCACGAAGTAGTATAGACCGTGAAAACTTAGAGTGTCACTTAAAGGGACCCTGAATCGATTTTGACGTTTTGTACAAACGTACTGAGTTGTTAGAGTAGGTCCTTCTGATCATTATTTGACGCATCTAAGCGCTCCACGCAAAGCGTGTAATTTATTATAAGGTTTTAAAAAGGTTCATTGCTAACTATCGCAGCACGTCAATCGGCTGAGTTTTCTGACCAAGTGACGCGATTTGACCACAACACGTCACTGGGCCAGCAATCCGATTGGCTGCCCAGGGCGCGTCATCGATAATTTTCCAACATTATGGTGAACGAATATTGTTCGTAATAGTTCAAATGTTAGTTAATTTGTTTCTATAATAAGAAAGTATCAGAAAGAGAATGCACAAGGACCTGTATCACTACACTAAAAGCACTTCCGGCTCACAGCAAGTGTCGTCTGCTTGTGTAAAAACGTGCTCCGTGTTGACGAGAGCTGCGCGGTCAGCGTTAGTCCTGTTCTTTCTTTTCGCGAACACCATGGTTCGCCCTTGTTGCGTTGTGGGCTGCAAACGTAGCGATCGGCGACATGTAAAGCTGCGACATCGTGCCCCGCTGCAAGGCAGCAGACGAGCGGAGTGGCTGTAGCGCATCGGACTATCGGTATCCCAACGGCGCCAGCATCTACGCGTTTGCGGCCGTCACTTCACGTCGAAGGATTGCCACAATAGAGTTTAGCGTGTCCGGTATTCAGGTAAACGCAAGCGCAAGTGTACTGGCCGTTGTACCACGTTTTACGTGATGAACGGAGGCGCAAACGTGAACTTCTTGCACGGTGCAGCCCCCTGGCGGCACAGAGCTAACCAAACACACAGCTAATATAGCAGTAACCAAGTTATTTCTACTTTGCTGCTGGCTCAAATTTTCGGCAGGAGCTTAATCTTGAACGCGTTGTCTTTTTATATGTTTAAAATCTTTTATACTTGGTTACAGGAATACTAGCTCTGTATTTGGCTAGTTAAGCTCTGCGCCACCAGATGTCTGGACCGTGCATGCCAATCAGGCCGCTCACGTACGTCTACGAAGCTCCTTCATCACAGCGGTATGGAGGGGCTTTAGTTTGCGCCTCTGGCTATCCGTCAAAACACCCAGATCGCCTGTGGTTACCGGAATAATGGACACGCTCGGCGCTGCGACAGAACGCTCGCAACCCACGCTGCTTGATCGCTCTCGCTGGGGATCGACGGCCAGGCGGCTAGCGGAGAGGTTGAAGAGCCTTCGCGCGCTGGCTCCAAGACAACCGGAAGTAGATGACAACACGTCACAACATGACGTAGAGCCAGTGAAGGCGGAGTTTAGCCCCGATCACTCGGTGAACGAGTTGAGGAGGAAATGCATGGCTAGGGAGGAGGGTAACTTATAATCGTCCGTAGCTCTCTTAATGTGAGACGCTTCACTTAAATTTTGACGCGAATGTTTTCCTGTAGCTGCACCCTACGCGTCTACAAAATTTGTCCGAAGCGTTTCAGGGACCCTTTAAGTTTGTTCTTTCGAGAGAAAATAAATATGTGCTCCCCCACGCAAAATAACGCATAACTGCATGCTTTTCAATATATCTCTATATATACGAGATACAGCAATAATTACTTGCTTTGCAGAAGCACCCGAATGTACTGTTCTATTTAAAAGATATTTAAAAGGCTGATAAATCAAAATGAAACATTCTTGTATTTTGTATGTACCGATAATATGTATCAACATTGTTAAAAAAGCCGTTTATTCACGAACGTATGCAGTACCATGCGACGCACTCTCACGATACATTTTTCAGGGAAAATATTACTCTGAATTAATCTCAAGAGGTGCAGTCACTATGCACTTAATTGCTAGAGATGACATAAAAACATACATGTTTTCTTGTAATCTGTCCTTCGATACTATTAGGATGTTCAGTGCGTATCACATATGATATAACATTCGGTGAAGAGGTTAAAATGAAACGAGGTATCGGACTTAAACACATTTTGCTGAAGCTGCCGGCTTGAATTAGCAGGAGGCGTATAATCACTGGTATGACAGGCAGAACTGCGGTGAGTTTAACCAATTTTCGATTATATCAAAAAATGCCTTCAGTTTATATATTTTATACTATTCAATTTTGTGTGTTCTCAATGCTTTGCACGAAACCTGAAGTGTTGACAAATGGTATTTATTGGTTTAAGGTTAGCCGGAATTCAGAACAATGTTTCGTAATTACCGATATGTACAAGTAGTAAATAACAGTTCTGCGTGTGACGGAAAATTTCCTTGCAACGCTACATTACATGCGCTTTCACAGAGAAACTACGAGCTCTGTGCAGAAGTTCCTGAATTTCGTTGAATTATTGGAAAATGGTAAATCTAATACGTATAAATGTTGTACATATCTTTCACGGCGTTTTCAAGCACTTTTGTTGTGTGCACCCACTCAAATTATTTGTGTTTAATATATTTGGATGTGCTGTAATGCTACTAAGAAGAACGCATCACAGGTTAGCTCGCCGGCAAACATTACTATCGTTAAATCTGTAGTAGCTGTTGTGATAAATTAATCTGTGCAAATAGATTAGTGCGATTTAACGTTAGCTTGGCCGGCAGAAAGAGTGAAGGTTAAACATAGGCCAATATATATAAAATTTCTTGTTGAATTTGGGAAAGAAAAATCAATCTAAAATACATAATAGATGTACGAATGACTATATCGAGCTTATCTTCAACAGATACTGGAGATCCACTTAAGATCACAACTTAAGACCACAACCGAAGAAAACCTCTTAACGATGGCGATATTTCTGATAAAGATAACCCAGATACATAAAGTCTGTCAGCGTCCTTTGATTAGTCCTAGGAGTGCTCCCTGCCATCAGTTTCGTGAAGAGCAAAATACAGTCATCGATAAATTTTATCTTGTGGTGATGCAAAATGTAGCATAAGCAATGATTAGGAAAAGAATGGGAGTTTGGAGAGGACAACAGCGGGTTATCCCCATTCTTGTATGTGTCAACGTTCAAAGATACTTTTCAGCTGATACCGATGCCACTTATTCCCGAAGTTCCATTTCATTGGACTTATACGCTTTCCATTAGACACCTTAGAATCGCCTCTCGATGTGCCCATTTGTAGTTCATCAATGTCGCCAAGGAACGTTCTTGAGCGAATCTACACAGAATTTCAAAGAAGGCCTTTCGTTTCTCCCATGTCATGTCCGGTGCATTCGGTGTGAAGATTCGCCATCGAACTACTCAGAAAGCAACATAGCTTCTCAGCTGTATGTACCTAGTTCGCGCACTTTTCCGTAAGGCATCGCATCCGTTGTCATTCTGCCTCATGCTATAACTCAAACGACAACAATATTGCCTGTAACTTATTTGGAAGAACCAGCTGTGGTAATTTCGCAAGGTGGTCCACAATGCCCTCCATGGTTTCGTGAGCGCGGTATCAGTCCTTCTACACCGACAACAGCGACGTCGACGTAGGCAGCTGCGCAGAAATACGAATAAATAGTCGAGGCACAGAAGGAACGTACGACAGGATGGTCCGGTCCGTTTGCTTCCCGACTCAGAAACGACATTCTTTCGCACAATATAGCCTAAATGCGCTGCTTCAACTTAGCAATGCAAAAGAGCTGCACTGGCAGCGATGCGTTTCCAGACGATACCCCGTTTTCTTTTCAAAGGTCACACCGTGTCAATGCGGTCAACTATTCAAGCAGCAGCCCCTTCAACGCAAACACGCCCGCAGCTTGAAGAGATGCAGAAAGGCAACTCTGAGTTTTCTCCCTCGCTGGGTCTTTCTGGTCAGCCTCCACACAGCCCAGTGATGCTGATCACGTGCCCTGTGCGTCGAGGCCTCATTACGCTACCGTTAGAGCTCAGGTCCTTTGCGCGGCTCCGTTGCTGCTTCAGGATTAGGCCACTCATTATACATTTACTTTCTGTGCTAGCGAAGTGATATGCGTCTTCGTTAGAAAGCACACTTACCGGGGGTAACCAGGAACTGATAATCTGAAGCAGTGTCCTGCACATTGGAATGAGCACCATGAAGCAACTGAAGTTGATCACTGCCGCTGTCGCTCGGGACAAGCAGAGGCCTACCTGCGCGAAGGAATTTAAGCACGCCTTGTTAGCACATCGTACAGGTCACACACGCACATCTTTGACGCTGTCATTTAATGACTATGCACTATAAGCGACACTTAATATATGGACTAACAAACATGTCCCGCCTTACGATCCTCTTCATTTTAAATATACGTGTAGTTCAAGGTTTAGTCCTTTCTTGTCCAAAATGTGAAGCACTATAAATGTTCGTTTGAGGAGACGAAAACAATCAGCTAAAGCCTCATTTTAGGCACAATAAAGGGAACGAAATAGCTACTATAAATGGTTGTCAAACCACGACCTGTTTTCTGTATTTAGTGCGTGTAGCCCCTTTCGATAGTCAGAAAACTGACGTAACGTTCCTTTGTGAGGTCTGAATGATAGCAATCATATTTTGAAATCAAATTAAATCCCGTCAGATCTATTGCTAATTATGCACAAATCACAATAAATTGTAACCTTCCAATCATTTTATCTTGTTACGTTCACTGGAAAATGGAAGTTATCGTAAGCGAGAGAGTTCTCATGAAAATTGCAAAAAATATTCAATCGTTTGCCCACACCCTAGGATTTCGACCAGTTACCAAGGTTACCAAGGTATTTGCTGTTACCATAACCAATAGCATGAGCTGGAACTAGCACGTTCCTTCCTTATGTGACTCAACTTTCCAAAAATTTTGCCTACGACACAATTCAAAACAACTTCCCTCTGAACTTAAACTAATTGCTTATAGTTCTCTCACCCGTGCTAAAGTAGAATATGCAGGTACTGTATGGGACTCTTAAACTAAATATAACATTGATGCCTTAGGTATGACTCAGCGCAAAGCCGTAACGTTTATAGTTTATTAAACAGCGAGCAAGTGACTCCCCAACCAACCTAATGATTGTAAACAATTTTCAAACGTTGCAATAAGGAAAAAAATCAGATTCAACATTCGTTTTAATAAATAGTAACAAATTGTATTTTCCCGCAGTCTTACAAAAAACTAATTAATGCCCGCCAAACAATGCATCTCCACGCTGCCTTTTTAACACCTTACAACGCCAGAAGTGACCTCAAATATTTTTTTTCCTTTCCACGCACAGTAACACTGTGAAAAATGTACCTGCCAAAATAACTAATAAACACTGAATAAATGGAACGCTTTCGTACTCAAATTTGGGTGGCTTCCCGGTTAATGAACTGTTTCCTCTAAATTAGCACACATTATCTGCTTTAAATTCGTTATAGCTTTTTAAACTGATGGCGTCTCTACTATCCCTTTATTGTTCTACTTTTCCGCAGCTGATGCTGTGTTGAATTAAAAAAATGGTGTATTGGTTGTTTCATACTGGAATCTAAAGATTTCTTCTTCCCAGAATGCTTGTTGTATTATTTTGTACTGTACGTTTTTTTACATTCAGTATGTTATTTTCTTTGTACCTCCCCCCCCCCCCCCCCTTCTTGGGCCATGGCAAGGCCTGCAGGATTTCAAGAAATAAAATGTATCACTTGACATAATTTTGCTGGGAACACGAGAGGCCACTTTTCGTTAGTCCTAAACTGCAGCCTACATGTTTACTATTTTTACTATAGCACAGTCAGCATGTAGTGCCATACTTTCCAGCTTTGTTACGCAGCATGCGCACCAAGCACAAAAAAACAAAATACACAAGAAAATCTGCTAAACACTTAATGAGAAGAGCTTAAATCCCTGCTAATGGACTGAAGTCTCCAAATGTTCAAGCAACAAACTAAGCGCTGAATAGCGCACATTGAGACTCATTACTGAAGGGAAGGAAAGAAAGAGTGGAGGAGGAAGGGCAGGGAGGTAAACCAGTTTAGCAGAACCGGTTTGCTACCCTACACATGGGAGCGGGATGGGGGAGAATGAAAGATGGGGAACAGAGAGAGCAAATAGCACAGCACACACATCGTCAGTCACAGTCCGTCACTCTTGCGTGGTACGTGACATCAATGTCACAGCCGCTTGTCCAAGTCCGTTTCTTTCAAAAAATTAAGCAGTCCCTTCGCCGCCTTCAGCTGCGATATCTTCTGTCGACGATAAGTGAGAACCGTTTCAACTGACATTGGTCAGTGAAACGAAAGTCAAGGCGCGCTAAAACGGACGCCAGGGACTGTCTTTGAACTTTATATTCAGGATAATCGCCTAGAATGTGTTCCAGCGTCTCCTCGCAAAGACAGGCACTGCAAAGAGCGTTGTCGGCCATTCCAATGAGCAATGAATAAGATTTCATAAAGGCCACCCCTATAGCCAAATGCGATAAAGCAGAATGGCCTCTCTTAGGCGGAATGAAGTTACCATACAGAGATGCATCAAAGAAGGCAGCTGGTATATTGACGATTGCTCCGGTTGGTCTGGCTGCTTGGTGTGCACCACAGAGAGAGCGTGATCTCCTGTGCAAGCACTCAAAATCTGCTAGCTGCGTCGGACCGTGAAAGTGGTATGGCATCTTCGTGTGTGTCTTCAAGAGCTACCCGAGCGGCATTATTGACGTCTTCGTTCCCTATGACGCCGCAGTGACTTGGCAGCCACTCAAACGCCACGTGGTGTCCTTTCTCATGTGATGTATGGAGTAGCCATCTAATATCGAATACGAGCTGTTCGTATGGCCCGCGACGCAGAGCTGATAGCACAACTGGTAGGACTGCCTTTGAGTCACTGAAGATTGACCACTGTCGTGGTGGTTTCCGATTTACTACGCAGAGTGCAGCGCGCAGAGCAGCTAGTTCCGCAGATGTCGATGTCGTTGGGTGGTCAGTCCTCAAGCTGATGGTAATAGCTCTTACTGGGACAACCACAGCACCCAATGAACACTGAAGGCTTGTGGAACTACCAGTATAAATATGTACACTGTCCGCATACCTATCCTGCAAAAGAAGCAGAGAGAGTTGTTTCAGCACAGGCAATGATAGCTCAGATTTTTCCCTGATTCCTGGTGGTACACCGAGATGTACTATGGGGCAAATACGACACCAAGGGGGTATCGATGGCGTAGATGCAGCGGTGAAGCCAGAGAAAAGTTTGTCGTTGTACTTGACGATAGATTTAGAGAACGATGCTTGACGCCTGTCTGAAGGTAGCTTTGCAAGGTGGTGATAAGGGGCACGTGCAAAATATCTGATGTGTGTTCTCAGAGCTTCCACCGTAATGTGAATTTGCATAGGATGGTTCCGAGTAATCGCAATAGTTGCCTCTATCATAGAGAAAGAAATTCAACAAGAGCGGACACTCGGCAAAAACTGGCAACAGGAAACACGTCACCATACGTCACGCTATACTTTTGACACCGAACGTTAGCTGCCGCGAGCATCGAAAAAAAAAGAAAGTGAACTTAAGTTAACAGGCATTGATTTTTTTTAATTATTTGCTGCGAAAACTAAAACGTTTTGCGTATAAATGAGCTTAAGCTTTGCGACTTATTTTCCTTGCCTTACCTAGCCACAGGTCAATGACGCGCCAGATACATGCATCATCCGCCAGACACTCCCCCGAAGCCAGCGAGGATGGCTGCGCGCGCGTTTGAACGCTCGCGCGCGGCGACCCGTCTGTCTCCTTCTTTTTTTCTTTTTTAAATGTAACCTGGTTTATTGGGCTCTCGGCGTATTCTTGCGTTCCTTCTGCACTGGGACAAGACACCACTGCACTATTGGACTACGGCAAGGTGAGAAATCTTGTTTCACAGTCTACGACGCAATTAGGTTTACGGCACAGAACCGAGACTTAAGACGCAGTTAGCGAAAAACAGCTCGGCCATCCTGGCGCAGGTAATTTGAGTTAATGAATCATGCTGAGACATGTTTCCGACGCTTCCTATGGGACTATATAGTGTAAGTTATTTCGGTTTTTGAGCCACACTGGCCGCACAGGGCGCCGTGTCGCAGTTAGCGAGAACTCAGCCGTGGTGTGTAGTCTAGTGCATCTTCCTAGGAGAAGTTTGTGGCGCTTTCTCTGACGCCAGACATTACTGAAAAGTAATTTCGTTACTTTCTGGGGTACTTTTGAGGCACGCTGGCCGCACAGCGCGCTGTGACGCAGTTAGCGATAAGCTGCTCGGCCGTGGTGATAAAGTTAGTTTGGCGTGTAATGAATCTTAGAGGGACAAGTCTGTGACGTTTTTTGTGGCTCCGCAACAACATATACCTTCTTTCGGTACTCACGCCTGTTGAAAACGCGATGGGCGATTGCCAAGAGTGATAACATGGGGTGTGCTGCTGGCGCCGGCAGAACGCGCGAACGACGAACATATGAGAAACTTGTAATTCGAAAATTACGTCTTCTAAAGGACTGAAAAAAGGCATTGCACCCACGCATTTGTCTTGAGTGCCTGTTGCGTCCGTCTCTATGTATGTAGCGTACCGTCGCGTCGCCCGAGGCCAAGTTTTGGAAACGTGAAGTCGCTCGTGTATTTGTACTGCCAAAGTGCATGAAATAATGCCCGGAAATGGGGGAACGCTTGGAAATCAGATGTTTTCATATATGTTTGGGATGAGTCGGGTATTTTCTACGCCATGTATGTAAAAGCGAAATGCTTTTTTTTTTTGTAAATGCCGCACATTCACCGCTTTCGCACGTTTCGACTCTACACGCCGTCTTCCTATGTCTAAATACCAAAATGACTCATGCTTGTAACATGCTGTTACGTGCTTGCTAATGTAACATGCTTGTAATTTACTTTTTTTTTCAGCTGGTGCCGTCCGGTGGAGCTTCATAAAGGAACTACTGCCTTACCTGCTGGTGTCACAACGTTGGATGAGCGCACAAAAAGCGCGGAACGAGCTTTTATATAGAGCAAAATAAATATTTCCTCATTGCACAAAAGGCCTTGAGTCTACTTTGTGAAATTGCACGTGGCACATATTCAATGGGACTTTACGAGATCGTTCGCAATCATTTTTACTAAATAATAAACCGATTCTGCACGAAGAGCAAAAAAAAAAAGGAGGGGGGGGGGGGGGGCAGCCCGCGTGCTAGCTTGCGTTCAAAATACGCGCGCCCAAAACCGAAACCGGAAGTGATGTAAGTTATTGACACCGACCGCTTGGCACGATGCAGTCAATTCGGCCGCTGGGCCCTATGGGAGTGTCCCCTCTTGTTGAATTCCTTTCTCTATGCCTCTATTGACGTGCATATCGGCAAACCAAGGCAAATCCTGAGTGCTTGAGCTTGTGCCCTCTGCAGAACACGAATATTTGTCTTATAAGTCTCGCTCAGGACAGGTAGACTATATCTTAGAGAACGAGAAAGAGAGCTCTGTAGAGTTCAAGCATTACGTCTACTGACATCCCTCACGTCTTTCCTGCCAATAATTAAACAACTGGGAAGTTGCTGTCAGGCGCTGTTTATGTAGGCCACGTGCGGGCTCCAACAGAGGTCTCGGTCAATAATTCCTATGTCATAAATCTGTGAAATCTGACACAGGAAATGGTCCGCCCATTATTGAGATGACATAGGGCGTCATTGGTTTGCGAGTAAATGCCACTAGTGCGCATTTTTCTGGGGATATGCTGAGACCTTGTTTACACAAGTAGCTTGCTGTCATAGTTGCTGCTCTTTGAAGTCGCGCACGTATCTGAGGACGTGTGACTGCCGAAGTCCAGACACAGATGTCGTCTGCGTATATTGAAATCTTGATAGGAGTCGGCAAGTATTCAGCAAGTCCAACAAGAGCGAGGTTGAATAGCGTCGGGCTGAGAGCACCGCCTTGAGGAATGCCCCGGCTGCTATAGCGTCGCGTAGTTGGGCCATCGTCAGTTAATACAACGAATGATCTTGCAGCCAGGTAACTTGCTATCCACAAAAAGATTCAGCCGCCTAGGCCAACCATCGCAAGAGCATCGAAAGATTACTGAAGTTATAAATACAGTAGCACACTATTATTATCTTACTCTTTCAGAGTTCAAAATTGTGCCTCTTGTCCCTCGCCATACGTTTGTGGTTAAAAACGAGCGCTTTGCGTCGAGGGAGATGACTGGATCGTTTCTATATTTCCGTGTGTTTGATGGTTTCGCGCACTCTGAGATTCTTCGGTGCTCGCCTGTAAGAACTGCGAAAATTTCTTAGGGCAAAAAAAAAAAAATCCGTGTTTCTTTTCTACATCAGAGGTGGTCATAGTGCTACAAGACACGGACAAGAATTAAAGAACAGGATGAGCGATAATTTTCAACTGAGTGTTTATTTCGAGAAACAACCGTCTTTTTTTTGAGAAACAACTACGGTTGTTTCTCGAAATAAACCCTCGGGTGAAAGTTAGAGCTCGTCTTGTTCTCTCGTTCTTGTCCGTGTCTTCTAACGCTATGACCACCTCTGATGTATCTAACCAACTAGCCCAAAAAGCCATACTTGAAAACTTCTTTTCTACAACAGACTGCAATTTTGCACGCACTTAACCAAAAACAACCCGTTGGAGCACAGGAGTACGTACCTCCATACGTACACTTATATAAAAAAAAGGGCCGTGAGTGCTGCCTGAAGCGTACTTTCTTGCTTTAGATAAACCCCTCGGTGCTGGTTGTCTAAGTACAACCACAAAATGGAGCGGACGGTACGTATCGCAAAGGGGGACCGAGAAATGACGGTCTTCACTACTTCCAGCGGACTTCGCGTCCTTCCGCCATACACATGCGCAGAACAATCTACAACCTTTCCAAGCTATAGTCTACAGTACACATTTCGCTAAATGCTGCGCGTTTCAAACTTGCCCGCTGCAGTGTAGCATGGAGTTGCATGCTCACTGCCGAAGAAGGGGACTTTTGTTGATCAGTGTTTCTCTGGCATTGCTATCCTAGTAGGTCGGCACATGATGCAAGATCCTCAAAAGCTTAAGTAACTTTGACAGCGCAAGCGCTATTTTGATAGTATAGAGGTCAACACACTTGTCTGCAACACACTCCCGAGGGCCAAAGCAGCCAGCAAAGCTTAAGCTGACCACGAGGTCGAGAGAAATCAATTGAAACTTCAAATGTAGTCAAGCAAGCTCACATACAACCGATGTTGTGCAAGTCGACAGATTCACCAGCGTAGTCGTGCGAACGTGGTTCGCCCGTGCTAGAGATGTGTGTTCACCTCTATACATATTGCCATTGCCATTAGCACCAGGTACGTTGCCATTAGCGACAGCATCTTCCAATGGTACCATGTCTTGTGAATAAAAGTAATAAATGTGCTTTACAAACGGAAAGAGCTCCCGCACAAGCATTTGTATGTGCTAAAAGCCAAGAATAGGCATATGCAGGCTGAGAGCACCAACACAGGCATATATAGTCAGTATGGCATGAGTGATAAACCAGGTTTTAATCCATATTTTGCGCTCATACACCATCATGGAACGGTACTTAAGCACGAGAGAAAATAGGCATCTGCCAAAAATTCGGTATCAACTGATCACATTTCGAGGTACCATGCTTAAGAAAGTTTAAGGGGTACCTCCCAATAGTGAACACAGGTATGTACAGTCTGTTTCACACTTAGGGGAAATCTCGGAGCGCATTGCATTGCGATGCGGCGAGCGCTGGAGTCGGGTGCCGGAAGTATAGCTCACGCAGGCGCAGACGGTCGAGGCGCGTTATATTGAACCGCGTCGACTGCTACGGCGGCGCGCGCTGGCCGCATCGTCGGGAAACGTGCTACTGTCAAGGGCAGTTCATCGTTAGTGCGGGCACTGAGCCGATAATGTTAGCTAAATGTTGTGCGACGCCAACCTCTGAGCCTTCATTGGCAAAATGGGTTTCTACACAGTTCTTTTGACAGCATGCTTCGTTTGTTCTTTCGAAAGGCCGAGACACTGAGTGCGTGCGCGCCTATATCATCACTGCGTGTGCTACCGTAATACGCAGCGACAAGGAGACACAAAAATGTGCGCACAACGTTTAGTTGACATTATCGGCTTAGTGCCCGCAGTAACGATGAACTGCCCTTGACAGTAGCACGCTTCTAGACGATGCGGCCAGCGTGCACCGCCGTAGCAGTCGACGCGGTTCAAGGTAACGCGCCTCGACCGTGTGCGCCTGCGCAAGCTACTTCCGGCACCCGACTCCAGCGCTCGCCGCATCGCGATGAAATGGGCTCCGAGATTTCCCTAAGTGTGAAACAGACTGTACATGAGCAAATTGCAGCATATTAGTGAAATTGAATGAAAAGTTAATGTTACAGAATAGCTAGGGCAAACACAAAAATACTAAATAAAAACGAATATAAAGAATAAAAAACAAGGTGTTTAAATACAGGGTAGCAGACATAATTTAGCGTAGACGTAAAACTTATATAAGGCCAAACTTATAACACGAACCACATCAAATCAAAATATGAACAGATTCACAACTCATTACATCATCATCATCATCAGCCTATATTATGTCCACTGCAGGGCGAAGGCGTCTCTCTCCCTGCAAACTCCAATTACCCCTGTCTTGCGTTAGCTGATTTCAAATTGCGCCTGCAAAGTTCCTAACTTCATCACCCCACCTAGTTTTCTGGCGTCCTCAACTTCGTTTCCCTTCTCTTGGTACTCATTCTGTAACTCTAATGGTCCATTGGTTATCCATCCTACGCATTACATGACCTGCCCGGGACTGGACATGGACTGATTACATATATTTACTGAAAGGCGCTCTTCGCTAAATTCTTGACACTCGGCTGTGATCTTCCGTTTTAATCGTTCTATCTTTCTAACGCGTTCACGATGCGTTTCCGGAAGATAACTAAAACATGCCCCACGCCAATTCATCATCATCATCATCATCATCATCAGCAGCAGCAGCAGCAGCAGCAGCAGCAGCAGCAGCAGCAGCAGCAGCAGCTTATATTTATGTCCACTGCAGGACGAAGGCCTCTCCCTGTGATCACCAATTACCCTTTCTTGCGCTAGCGTATTCCAAATTGCGCCTGCAAATTTCCTAACTTCATCATCCCATCTGGTTTTCTGCCGACCGCGACTGCGCTTCCCTTCTCTTGGTATCCATTCCGTAACCCTAATGGTCCACCGGTTATCCATCCTACGCATTACATGATCTGCCCAGCTCCATTTCTTCCTCTTAATGTCAACTAGAATATCGGCAATCGCCGTTTGTTCTCTGATCCACACCGCTCTCTTCCTGTCTCTTAAAGTTCGTCCTAAGATTTTTCGTTCCATCGCTCTTTGTGCGGTGCTTAACTTGTTCTCGAGCTTCTTTGTTAACCTCGAAGTTTGTGCCCCATATGTTAGCACCGGTAGAATGCAATGATTTACACTTCTCTTTTCAACGACAGTGGTAAGCTCCCAGTCAGGATTTCGCAATGCCTGCCGTATGCACTCCAACCCAATTTTATTCTTCTGTAAGTTTCTTTCTCATGATCAGGGTCCCCTGTGAGTAATTGACCTAGATAAACGTACTCCTTTAAAGACTCTACAGGCTGACTGGCGATCCTGAATTCTTGTTCCCTTGCCAGGCTATTGAACATTATCTTTGTCTTCTGGATATTCATCTTCAACCCAATTCTTAAAGTTTCTCGATTAAGGTCCTCAATCATTTGCTGTAATTCGTCTCCATTGTTGCCAAATAGGACAATGTCTTCTGCAAACCAAAGGTTGCTGATATATTCGCCGTTGATCCTCACTCCTAAGCCTTCTCAGTCTAAGAGCTTGAATACTTCTTTCGAACATCCCTTACATTCTTCTTGTTGATCAGTTTTGACAGTTCAGCGAATTTTATATGATCTCTTGAGTTGGACACTTTATGTTTTGCCGTTTCTTCATTAGGTTCTTTGTTTCTTGGGAGAGCTTACCTACTGGTTGCCTTGGCGCCTTACCTCCTATTTCAATTGCTGCTTCTGAGATCAACCTAGTTACGGTTTCATTCATTACCTCTCTGTTGTCTTTATCTTTCTTTTATAAAGCTGCATATTTGTTTAGGAGCACCAGCCTGAATTGGTCTGCTTTTAATACATAACGCGCGTTTTCTCCTTCAAGCTCTACAATGCATTAAAGCATTTATAAGCAACGCGCGCAAGGCGTAAACGGGCATTGTATTAGATTTAAATATGGTGCGTTCTGTTATTGTAGTTTCAACTCTTTGTTTTAATAGCTTCTTTCAAATAAAAGCCATCTAGGTATCACGTTGCTCTTTGCAACGAGGAGTCACCGTAAGGATGTCAAAAACAGACAGGAGAAAAACACTCGTACGGCTGCTACAAATGATTACAAATCAATTGTGCACAGTTAAATTAGATCTTTGTGCAACATGAGCTATCAATTACGGCTTAAGCAGCGCATATTTGCTTCATTGTAAAGGTGCCTTTCACGTGCGATAGAAGTGCTAAATAAAAAGGCGGGAAGGCACTTCAATATAAAAACCAAATTTATGAGCAATGTGAAAAACTTACCCCGAGTATTTGGCGTAAATAGAAGTGCTTCTCTTCGTATTTGTACGTGCAGTAAGTGGCGAAAAATATGGCCGTGACAGCGCCTATCCATGCGACCTGAAATGGAAAAAAGTGTGTTTTAGAACGCCGACTGCAGCTTCGAGTAAAAGAACACCACATTAATATGAAATAAAGCAGGTGCAAGCAAGGCACACAGCGTAATTCGTTTTTCGTGAAAACAAGTTAACTATTATCCAAGGACCAAATGAAATGTGGGCAAGAATTAAAGCAGGTGAACTTATTCCCCACTCCGGCTCTTCATGTGATAACACGTATGATAAATGTTAGCAAACTGAACATACTACCGTGCTTCCGTCTATAACATTAGGCCATTATTTACCGCTTCGAATGCTCGTCAATTGGACCTCAATTTCGTTTCAAGTCTCCATTATCCTTCCATTTGTTTGGCCACCGCCACAGAATTGTTGCAATCACCTAAATTTTCACTGCCACCTTTTATCATTGCGGCAGAACGAACACCACGCTGATTGGTTCTCTAAAAATGCTACTGCGTGACTTGTGATAAGGGGATAAAGCAAAGAGCAGACCAAGGCCATGTCCCAAATCGCAGCTCTTACATTTTTGGAGAATAGAGGCATAACTATCGTGATTAAAATTAAATTAAATTATGGGGTTTTACGTACCAAAACCACCAGCTGATTATGAGGCACGCCATAGTGGGGGACTCCGGAAATTTGGACCACCTGGGGTTGTTTAACGTGCACCTAAATCTACGTACACGGGTGATTTCGCATTTCGCCCCCATCGAAATGTGGCCGCCGCGGTCGGGATCCAGATTTTTGACGTTACTAAGTGCAGATGGCTTAAAGGTTTCTTCCTCTTCAAGGATCTCAGTTACGTGTCATTCATAACGTCGCGATTTATAACGTCACAAAAAATACAATAAAGCTGTTTTCGTTAATTCACTTTCAGACTTCCTTTTCGTGATCCTGGTTCGGTATTCGATAATCGTAGTTCACTGCTTCAAGAGGCTCACTACCAAATATGAACTCCTTTTTTTTCAGTCACCAAGCTACGTACGTTATAACTGCGGATGTATTACGACCGAAATTATGCATCTGCTATAATATCGCTTCTGCTTTTATATGCAAACATATGGAACACATTTTCACCGGGTTTCTTACATATTAGTAGCACAGCGTAACGTGGACGGCCGTGTACGCCCCTCCGAGTCATATCGCACATACGCGGCAATGCATTCTTAGCTGTGGGGCACTTACATAGAGAAGTACCAACGTTCCTGTCACAGTAAGAGTGGCTTTTTCTGCAATCATAAAATGGTAGTTAACTAATACAGCTCAAATTATTTTTCTCTTTAGTATGCCTTCAAGAAATCTTTCGTGACCAAAATTAAACCAGCGGTAGTCCTATCACTGGACTGATTTTCAGTTTTAGCGATGCTACGCTACCACGCCCTTCACTTCTGTCTTAACGCTTTTATATTTATAGTCTGCTACCTGTTCCTACGCTTCTTTGCCTGAAGCAGTACGTGCGCATGTCGTACACGGAAGAATCGTGAGAGTAACTGAGAACCTGGACAGCGGCGCAGAAGCACTGAAACAGGTAAGGCAATCCTAGTTATACGATTACCAACCGCTTGCTTTACAGCTCGTTAAGCGTTTTAACACGGCCGCTAGGATGGCCGTACAAGCGTCACCATATTGTAGTTTCAGCGTAAAAACAGCAATTACTTCTGAGGGAGAACGTGCGTTGTAACGTGGCGTCGATGCCAGACGGCTGAAACAGTTCTCGTACATTTTTTTTTTTTTTTACGACTCAACCCCGTGGTGAACTAGCACACGGGCGCTGAGGCATTATTTCACCAAAACGTTAAGATACAGAATGAAGTTACGATTCATTAATAAGCTGCGTGAGATTGATAACTACAGGTAGGGCGAATTTTCATTCCTTTGGGTCATAGGATTGTGGCCTAAAGGAATCTAAATTAACCGCACGATGGAAGAACGGAACTGGCGGTAATAGTTCCACACTCGCAACAATTCTGAGTTGGAAGTCCCCGCCACGCTGTTCCGTGTCCTCTTCTGCGAATAGTTGATCACGTAATATTCACACTGCTCAAGCTTACTCTGTGCGCCGAATGGCTGTTTGTATCAAACAAACGCATTCATATACTCATGCGCACATGTTCGGATCTCATCTCTTGGTACTATGAAAAGCTTTACTCTTTATAATTTTTTTACTCCAGAAGAATGGGATAACTATCCAGGCATTTTGGGCTTTGCCCCTTTTTGTGCCGTAAGTGCCGTAAAGTGGAGTAAGTGCCGTAAATAGTGATATGTAGGGCGTACCCTCTTCAAGCTTCTTACTGAATGTTGGTGAAATTCGGGCAGCCTTCTGCAATATAATTTTTTTAAATGCTGCCCATTATGCTACGTTGGTAAAATGCGGTGAAGGTCGGCAGATGGCCATAGGGGCCATGTCCAGTATTCACAGGTATGAATGTCTTGTTATGACGAATTTCATAGAAAAGTGAGTTCAACCTGACCTTCTTTTGTGTACAAAGCATTGCGGCACACTTCAAAGGTAATACCAAGTTCAGCTATTTTTGCTACATGAAGTTGCACAGAATAATGCCTAGAATAAACAGAGTGACCTGACGTCGCATTTTCATGAATCTGCAAGATTGACTTTTACACTAATAGGGAAGGCACGAGTTCTGCCGCCATTTTGACCACATCGTTGTTATCCCAACCACTCAAGTATAAATATTTACGATATGACCAACCTGCGCATGTAGGTGCTAATTTGAGGGCCATAAGATCTGAAAAGTCTGCAGTCTCTGTCACCTTATTCACGGTGACATTCTCTAAATGCACCGTGTATAATTTATGTAATTATGATAGCGTCCAGTTGAGTTTGGATGCTTCGAATATTCTTCGTCTGTTACCGGCCCCGCCCCTTCCCTTATCAATCAGAATCTATATATGTTAGCTCTATAGAGGAGTAAGCAATTGCGTAAACCTGGCGCCACATTCATCATATTGTAACCTGACAGCCTTGCGCTGAGCAAAGTTTTGCATACGGTCATTGTAAATTCTCAAAAGCATACAAAGCAAATAACCTAGATATTCCAACATACGAGTCGTTGCCATCATGTAATGTAGACAGCATCGGTTATCTTTTAATTGTAGAAATGTGCACCACTTATAAATGTTGCTGCGCTCACAGTGTAGTGACGGTTGGCTCTTTAAGATATCAACTACGAAATGACAATTTTCGTGAATCCCAGCAGTAACAGCTGTGTTAAGAAGCCGTATTCCGTATGTGCATATAGCAACAAAAATGCCGTTAATTTGGTGGAACAACATAACAAAAGCATGGACCTAAGGAGACCTGCATTAGCGCTCACTTGTATTTTCTAAGTCTTCAGTTAGGGGGCACAACTTCCGCAAAGATGCATCTTTACAAGCGCAAACAAACATCAAATTTCATGACCATCGTCTTTCTTGTGTGGCTTTCATTGTAAGTCCTGTTGGCACGTATTCTCCGAAGACCTTTTTAGTCATCTGATCGGGCGCTCACAGCGACCATCACTTTGGCTCCTACAATGCTGCATTCTATCGCGGCACAGAAACACCAGGAAAGTCCCACATTTGTGCGCCGTTCAATGCGACTTATCTTCCTCCCTTCAGGCGCAGTAGGAGTCGGGCTCTGCGCAGTAATTTTCTGCACGAAAAGCCGCTTAAAGTAACCCCGAGTACTGTACACCTTGATGCCGCTTCACTGCAGCGGATTTGGCGATAGCGGTCGCGATAACATCAGAAGCGACGTGCAGAGAAGAAGCCTACGAGAGTCAAAAGGAGGAAATGATAGCCCGGCTTACACAGCCGGAAGACGTGGCTGGCGTAGCGAACGCAGTCTATACGATGCCGATTATCTCAAGGAGGTATTACGCAAAGAAGCAGGCGCTGCCACTAGTTATAGCTCATTGTTGCTGTGCGCAGGATGCGTGGAACGTGTTTTGCCTTTCAGGAGCTCATATTACGAGACCGCGTTCCTGGTTGAATTCACCGTGTGCTAGATTGAATTGGCATCCAGAAAAGTTAGAACGCAGCTGCTCCTGCCTGCCGTCTGGTGTAAATGCACCTGCTACTACAGAGAACACGAGCGCGAGGTGTGTTTTCAAATAACAAGCTATACTATCACTGCATTTCTAGCAATGCACAGCCTAAGCCGGAACCAGATGATGAACTGAATCATTGATTTACTCTTGAGACGAACGTGACAGCTTAACCGCGCCACAAGCAGCTCAGGGCGCCCTTGCTTGCGGAGTCTGTCCGAGTCTTCGTGTGAATTGAGCCCAACACATGTCGTAGCAGGAGCTTTATTATTGGTGTTCTTTTGGAATTTGAAAAGAAGGGACAATTTATTTACCAACATAATTACTTTTATGTTGGATGTGGTATATCAACTATACACGACCGAACAAATAGGGAGCAAAAAACTTTGCATATTTGCGGCTATATATTTCTGCCACTGATAGCGTCAATGACAGCAGAGACGTGAAAAATAAGACAGCATGTGTGCAATTGCTGGTTTAGGTGAAAGTACGTGTTACATTTGAAACGGTTCAAACAGCATCCCACCGGGCAGTGATATGCAGTTGAAAGGAACGCAGAACAGGCACTCGCTACGATCTAAAAAAAATGTAGGCATCCACCCAAGTGGTGGGCGCGACGAAAAAGTGGCCCGACGGAAATGACGACGACCAAGGCACGAGTGAGGCGATTAGACTTGTGCGATGTCGACGATCACCAAACAGCCGCTGTAGTACCACAGTGATGACATGGCGGCGATCCCAACGCCAACGATGACGGTTCGACGACGGTGTAAAATGGGGGCTACAGCGTGATACGTAAACGATCCGTGAACGAAACCAAGGTCCGGATATTTCTTTTTGCTTCAGCTAGAGTTCTTTGCAATTTGTTATACCTAGACGATGCTTCTAATTTATTGGATCACTGCGTAGATCGCAATAAGACGATATACACAGTGAAATATTGAATTGTAGACTGTGTGCACAAAGTTAGCGGGAATTGGGCTTTTTCGTACATCCTGTGTTCCGTAAACTTTTGCGGCCGACCACATTGTTAGATTGAAACCAAAGAAAGTCCCATAAGAAAAGAACAGGATGTACAGCAGCCTGCGCTGTCTTTCTAGTCTACGAACCGTCGCTTTGGAAGTACGGCGTTTTGCTTTTATTGCAGACTGGATGTACTGTGTGCCGTATCAAGCGTGTTAAAACAGGGAAGCTATACCGTAATACAGAATACTGACCTAACATATTAGAAATTTACGCATCTGCAATATAAAAACGCCAGCTTTTACAGCGCGAAGATGCATCCTAGCTGTTTTAAGCTTTATTATTGTGATGTTGATAATCATCATCTTCATTATTATTATTATTATTATTATTATTATTATTATTATTATTATTATTATTATTATTATTATTATTATTATTATTATTCAAACAGACTGCTGCCTAATTGAAGCTTGACAGATGTGGTTAAGTACTGCGAAAAGTAAACCGTATAACATCAAATCATATAAAAAAGAAAGTAACACAATTGTAGGAGAAATGGTATTTCGCTGCGTGGCATATACATAAAGAGGTCTAAGGTATATCATGTTGCTACACCGAAAGTACAGCCCAAGAAAATATTAGCAATGCACATTCTGTGGAACATGATACCATAACACACGACAAAGTAGTGCTTATGCACTCGACTCATAAAATATTTAGCGTAGACGCGGTGGACACACAGGACAGGAGGCTACGAAGCTGCAATCGGGAGAAAATAAAATGCAGTGTCAATCTTTACACTTGCTCATACAATTAAAAGAACGGTAACACCTCTCTGTTCTCAGCAGCGTTCTTTTCCTTAATACCGGTGTCACACGTACACTTCTGATCGCGATCGGGGCCCATCCGGATTAAGCTTGACCCGGATCGAGTGTTGTTACACGGTCATTTGCAATCGCGATCTTGCGGGATTGGGACAATCGCGATCAAGCCTCTTGATCACAATAGCAGGCTGACGCCAGTGCCCTCTAGCGCAGTATTCTAAATATGCTAAAAACAAAAAGTGAGGGCAGTTACCTTTGAAAACTTTTTTATCAGGAACAGTCAGCTGCAAAATTGAGATATTGTCCAAATTCAACCATATTTTGCAAGTCTGAATGTGTGGCCAAGACATTAAGCAGTTGTGAGAGTTGCCGACGATCAGCAGACGATAATAACTCGATCCGGATCGCTGGACCATGCAGCAGCGACCACTGTAGATAGTGATAAAGAAATCCGATCAGGATCTGCCCCGATCACGATCAGAAGTGCACGCGATCACGTACGATCGCGATCACAAGACGCATCTCGCTCTCACTTCCGTTACCCTTCTACCACGGGCCGACCTTGAAGGGCTTACCTGTTCTTCAATATAGCATTTTCCCTCACACTCGCTTAAATCAACTTTAAGCCAAGGTGATGTAACAGCCTAGAGTAAACTAGATGTACATGTTTAGTCGTAACCACGGGATAAGATAAGACAGGAGCGCCGACTCTGCTCGTCTGGAAAGGACACATTCTGAAACGCCGGTTCCTGCTTCAAAGCGTGTTCGCCAGATGGCGCTACGAATTAGGAAAAACTGCCGGAGCAGAGAGACGGGCCCAACCAACCGAAGCATGCAGAGGCGCGGGCAGGTTAGGCCGAAAAAAAAAAAAAAAAGCTCGGGTCTGCCGGTCTTTTTGTCGTTGCTACAGCAACTGTAGCAACGGCACCTGCTTGCCCACCCGTTTTGTCATCTGCATACATGGTAAACAAAGCGACGAAGACGAAAATTTCGCACCTTCGCTTCCGCGCAGACGTAGAGGAGTGAAAAACAAGTACTTCAGTTGTGTCTTTTTGTACAGCATCATTTATAGTCCGTTTCCTTTAAAGAGATGTAAAAATGTTTCGCATACGTGCATAAAAGCGGTACCATGTGCTTATTTGCGCTTTTATTATTTGTGCAGATATTTTTTTGTGTTTGATTGCTGTCAAATCGAGACGGCCGAGGGCCCGCTTTTCTAGCAGACGACACGCTCTACGGGTGCCGCATTGCCCGTTCCGCGCCGCCGTCACCGCCGGTCTCCGCCACTCAGCGCATGGGCACATGGAAGGAAGCTGTTAAGTGGTTTCCACGTGCCTCGACAGATGGCGCTACGCGATGACATAAGTAGAAGGGAAGGAGAAAGCACTCGCAAAAGCGTAAAGAGGGGCGGGGGGAGAGAGCAAAGGCATGAGCTAGACCCCCGACGTCGGCGTTACACGGTTTGGCCCGAGCGAATGCATTGCGCGGCGGCGGAGCCGGCACTCCTCTTTATCTTACTGCGTGGTCGTAACTATGGCATAGACAACTACCCACAGCGTGTCAAAGGTACCAGAAAGTGCATTGGATTATTCACATCGTTTCTACTATCAACACTGTCATCTTTTGTTAAAATCGAACAGTAGTGGCCTACGACAATGGATACAGCAGCTGACAAAATACTCCCCTTTTTCTTCGTCGATGTCATTCATTTATCTACGGAATGTCAAATCTATACCTCTGTTAGTCGCTTCGAGCTTTTGAGATGCGACCTTGCTGACCTAAATATAATCGGTAAATGTTCGTAATTCAAACACACCTTTGATTCGGTTATTGTGCCCCATGCATTCTTTCTTTGTCCCGTCCTCACGCGCTCCGTTATAACCATGTTCCAGCAAACCGGCAACGAACTAGCTCATCTAAGTCTCTTAATTGCGGTTCTATGTATTCACTTCGAACTTTTGCATAAAAACTACTACACGCTATGGAGTGCGACACCATGGTCTCATCGAGGCACTGAGCCCAGTCCATGCGTCAAATAATTGAAGCTTTTATCATTAAAATGAAAGGGGAAGGCTCTTTTAGTCAATCACCAATTAAGCTATGCGACAAAGAATTTGAATATCTGATCAGCACGCGTGGCAACGTGATAAGCTTCAAATTTGACATTGTGCCCGGAAGACAGGAATGTTCCGGGGGTCGGTAACGTATTTTAAGATATGTGGATTTCCTTCATGTTTCTCAAAACAAATTACAGATGAGAGTCAGCGCTTGTCCTGCGTGTATTTTCGTCTTCGTCTTTCGTCCTAATTGTGAGCGCTGCACAGAAATTCGCCATGAACGCTTACCAACTCGCTCAGTTTTCTATCCTAATGGAGACAGCAGTAGTTGAGATTGTTGAGCAATAACGAGTAGTATAACAACCTGTAGCCCCCATGGGTAGATACGTCACTGCTTTCATTTGACGAATTAACTGAGAAAGTTTCTCTGCCACAAATTTTCCGTGAGCATTCGACGAAAGGAATCTATTTCTTTTTATCACTACTGCTACCAAATACCTATTTCTTGGGATTGGGATATGGGATTGAAAAATGGTAGACATGTGATCAAACGCTCTTTGTGCCGAAGTTGAGGCCAGTGTAGCCGTTATACTTTGTTTGCACCAATCGTTTGAAAATTGCTTATTAAGTTGTGAAGGCTATGTGGATGCATGCACACAAAGGCGACAGATATGGTGAGGCCCACATTAACTCCTAGTGAGAAAAGCACTTGTTACGAACTGATATCCGTGAATTTGCATCCATATTTCGATGAACGTTCTGTTCTTCGTCTGAAACGAAGATAAATAATGGTTTTTGCCAGCTTCAAGCCCCCTCCCGCTAACTGCTTAAGCACCCTGTAATCCTAGTGCCATTCTCTTGCATACAGTTCCTACTCCAAGCATGGCTTTTCCTTTTTGTTTTCTTTCTTTTTATTCGTGTCTTTCTTTATCTTAAGCAATAGGGACGAAGTCTATTCGAGGGTATGACGTAACGGCTGACACGTACTCCGTCTTTCCGTGTTTTCCTTTCCTCTTTTAAACGGCGGGGCCAGTCTTCAACAAACAGTCTATCCAAAGGTATGCGGTAACCGCTGAGGCGAGTGAGGCTGAAACGCGGTCGGCACTGCCAAATAATAGCGGCGGAATAAAAAAAGAATACTAAGCAAATTCCACCCCGCCCTCCTCACCTCATCTCCTTCGCGAGTCGTGAGGCGAAACGGGATGCGAAGCACAAAAGCAAGAAAGCGTCTCCTCGCGCATTGGCGTACACCCTCCTACCCCACAGTTGAGTGCAGCGCTGTAGAATCTGTGCCTACGGTTGTTTTGGAAGCCTCAGAGAAGCGAATGGTGCCAACATTTGCTACTGCACGAGACTACGGCGCCACGCATCGCTTCCGAAGCTGAACGGTACAGACCGCAACATTACCGCCGGAAAACGCACGTTGGCTGCGGCGATTTTCGCATTAAGCGCGTGTCCCCTTCGGCCCGAAATCGAAGGCCCCCCCCCCCACCAGATGCCTCGATGTCCGCAAGGGGTCCGCTGGTGATTACCACCGCAGCCCCCCTTGACTATAGGATCGGGCACGCCTTTCCGCAAGTTTTCAGCAGGCGTCGCCGGCGTTGTAGCGAAATGAGCGAGGCGGCCGAGGTGGACGAGCGTTTTCCGGGGTCGCGCCTTGTGGTTCACGTAACACATTTCGCTTTTGCTTCTCCCCTTCCGGCCGCGACGCGCCCTCTTCACCTCGGCGCCGTCACTCTCGCTGAACGTGTGTGCGTGCGTTCGCGTGAGGTTTGTTTGCCCGCCGACGGAGGAGAAGAACGACGGTTACGCGCTCGTTTGCCACTACGCGGCGCCACGGACATGTTCAGTAACACTAGGGGCTAGTGGTGCGCTAATATTGGAAACTTTCGAATAACGAATCTAATGATGTCCTATTGGATTCGACCTTCGATAGAGTAATCACAATTCGTAAATGTAAATATTCATTCCAATAATTTTCGAATATTTCAAAACGTCAAGTGCGCCCAAATAAGCTTATAATTGGACCATGAGTACGCTAAGTTTTCACCTGCGCGGGCATAGTATAGGCATATTACACGAGAACTTGCGTAGCGGAACAGGCTACGTCACTTAGGCAGAAATATTTTACAGGTTGCAAAGCGATCATTCGCACTAATAAACCAACGAAGTTACGACGCAGCGATACAACAGGTATTATTGACGACCACAATATCATCGATGCATCATGCGCTGACACCTGCAAAGTCTATACGGATGCTGCTATTCTACCAGACGGCGGGAGGACATCATTCCTCAGTACAACGCATAATTTCATCAGCGGCCACCAGCGCTATTTATCTACGGAAGCCAGCGCTCTAGTAATGGAACTTCAAGCCATCCACGACGCTGTGCAAGATGCGACATCTAAGCTGCCTACCATCAAACAACTAGATATCTTCACTGATTCTTTAGCGGCTATTCAGGAACTGAAGAAGGTTGACAAGGCGATGGAAATCTGCGAGACAATACACACGATGAATAGAAAAACAGCTACCTGCGTCAAGGTACACTGGATTCAAGGCCATGCAGCGAACCCTCACAACATTGCTGCTGACCAGCAGGCACATTGCCCTCCTAATCCAGACCTTCCGTCTATTCCCCTCCCACCTCAACCCCTTAACTCGCTCCGAGCCCGTAAAAATTTTCTCCGGCAGGACACACGCGCTCTTATCCCCCCGTGTGTCTGCTCCCTCCCCCTTCACCTTACTAGGGCGGAGGAAGTTGTGCTTAGGAGGCTTCGGGCCAGGGTGGCCCTTACACCGGCTGTGATCTCAAGGTGGAACTGGTCGCATTTACCACTGGGTGCTACGTGTCCATACTCCTCCGTCCCTGTGATGGAAGCAGATGCATACCATCTAATATGGACATGTACTGGTTTACAATCGGAACGCTCGCGTCTCCTACTGCAAGCCGGCCTCCGCTACAGTGTGACAACCAGCTATGACCGCTGGATACATGACAACAGATTCCACAAAACACTGCTTCAATTCATACACAACACAGGCCTCACAGCACACATATAATACACATATACACATCAAGAATTATGCCTTAACGGCAAGTCTTTATCGCAATAAAAAAAAGAGCCCTGTGCATGGGAATAAAGTACATGTTTGTTTCTGATGGTCCAGTTGTGTTTTGAATAATCAATGCTTCATAAAGTACTGTGTAATGACAGAAACTTGCTAATCTTAGGAATACTGAGATGTGAACATAGTTTTACATAATTGTGATAACGGCCATTCATTTCTCGAAAACTATTCGAAATATATTCGATTCGATTTGCTTCTCGCATTATTCGATTCGGTCCCAAAAATCACTATTCGCACACTTCTACTAGGGGCACATGTTTTACACGCACACCAGAGCGTTGGGCTTGCCGTGTGCTCAAATCGCTGATGCGCACGTCTCTAGGCAATGCACCGTTGACCTTACGGTTCGTTTGCACGCGTCTCCAACGCGGGTCGGAATCGCACTATAGAGAAAGGCTGTCAGGCTTAGCTACATTTAACAAAAGTAGCCAAAATGGGAGCCCAACCTCCTCGTAATCGTCATTCGCCGCACTATAGCGTCATTTGTGCCACAACCCCTTAGGGAGAGTAACTTACCACCGCTAAAACTCCTGAAGAACCAACGGTGCCTGGCCGCCTAAATCGAAAAATCCTTCACGCAAGTCGCCAGTGGAGCCTTCTACTGAGAGCCCCATACACCCGCTACATTTCTTTCTAATCATGTTTACTACTTTTTTGCCCCCTTGTAAGACCTTCCACAGGTTCTGCACCTTTCTAGATTAGGCCGACCCCCTTCCAATGACTTTAGGTTTCCTAATAGTCTAATTGTCTGATGCTTTATAATATTATTCGCTTCTGCTAGCTAACTCGCCAACAGAAACAGATTATTGTATTTACTTTAGCGCTCAACAACAGTTTGCAGCTAAGGGGACGCTATGCAAACTGGGTATATGCCATTGAGCTCTTGACACTACACGCATTGTTCGTATCACTGGCAACATTACGTGATCCCAGTTTGAATCTCACATCAGACAATTCATACGTCCTGAGCTCCACTTGCAGTGGGAAATATTGCTTGCGAGGTTGAAGACTGGCCACATGCTTATCTGCTTGTAGTTCAATGTCACCCGGTAAAACTAGATAAAAAAGAAAAAAACAAACGAGATGCAGCGCCCTCTATTCCTGTTATAAAGGAAGACGCGGGAAACAACCAAACAGGTAAAGCTTAGTTGGAACACACCCACTCGATTGTGGCAACCGGGCCCGGCATAGCTATGCAGCACATGTATGTCCGGCCGTTTAAAATTATTGGTGACTGTTCTCACCAAAGAACGTCAAGCTTGCCTAACAAATGCACGAAAAAGCCGCAGGCGACATATGTCCAATTTCAGCGCGAAATCGAGCAGCGGCAATGAAGTACATTTTCTTATTCGTTTGTGTAACACGCCCGCCCTGCGTACGCCCGTCGGAACCAATTTCAACTGACAGGTCGTTTATTCGCTCCTGCGCCTGATTCAAGACGTCATTTCGATTTCCATTAGGCGCATTTCAAGCCCGTGGCAGGCAATCCTTGGAGAGTATTTCCGTTGCGTCAACTTTCCCTGCCCTTTCCCTGTCTGACGGCGGAGCCCATCATCCATTTCATTTCCGGGTGTCCCGACGTGTTGTAGAGGTTGCAGTCACCGGGCCCAGCGGGGAGTTCTATTCCCGCGCAGTTGCGTCGCGCGTCGTCGCCGCGTGTCTGCTAGCGTTGACAAGGCTGGGAGGACTAGGTCAAGTAGCAACTCAAAACTGGCGGAAGGAGGTAGGTGTCCGAAGGCGCAGCTGACATGTGAGCAATCACTCTCGCGATCCGCTTTCCGGCGCTCTACATGTCTGAGCATGCAGTAGGTCACAGGCACAGGTACGTATAGGTAGGTACAGCATGCACTGATAAAAGCGCGCAGAAACACGCGGCAGTTAGCATCCTTTGCTTATTCAGCACGTAATATGCTTTCAGGGCGGTTGTCGTTTGACGCGTATAAATTGAATTTCAGCGTTCAGTTCTATATGGCATAGTAGTTTTATCGGCCGGGTAAGCTTGTAAACATTCACTTACTAACTAAATTAACAAGCATGGTGCCACGCGCGCACAAGCATACATGAACATATCTCACTCGATGAGCGCGGAAGCTTGCTGTCAAAACGCTGGAGTGAGGAAGCGCGGTGCAGCAGCGAGCGAAGTGACCTTCGTGCTGCCTCTCGCTTCAACGCGAACTAAGCGGCGAAAACAAAGTGCACACGGAGCTATCCGTACTTGGCGCACTCTGTCCCCATTGTAAATGGCTTTCAAGATAGGGTCCGCGCAACCGCACCAAACACAGAAACACAGCAGCTCCCTGAGTAGTACCCCCCCCCCCCCCACCTCCTTCCCCTGCTCCCGGTTCCTTGCGCGCGACGGAAGACCGCTCGCTTCCTCTCCGCTGTCCTCCAATGCGCGTGCGAGATTGCGCCGCCATCGTCGGCTCACCCTCGCACGCTTTCTCTCACATATACAGCATACAGCTTGCGGCAACGATGTTATCGCCCTTAGATTTCATACGGAACATCACGTCGACGCTGACGACGATGGCAGAAATGCGCCAAGAGTGTCCATATCATTGCTATCGCTATTATACCATTTTAAATGTGAGATCATTTCTACGCCTATCCCTACCCACTTTATCCTGGCAATATATCTGGCATCGATAGCATTACTTGGTAGACGTTGTCAAAAACGAAAGCGAATTTAGAAGGAAAGAGTTCAGTCCTCTACAAGGAATTAAACCCGGGCCCACAGTATGGTAGGAGAGTATCTACTCTTGCACCACGCCAACACTTGGGGAAGCAGCGCGTAATACGTGTGGCTAACAGAGGCTGCGTACAGAATCAAACCCGAAGTGTTTCTCATGGAAGAAGAAAACGAGGTAAGACAGGAGACAGTGCTGGGACGCGATATAGTAACTATAGTAGTTGGAATAGTTACGATATAGTAACGATATAGTAGTTAGAATACGAAGGTCATCGCCTTTATACTACAAATAAGGCCAGACACCAAATAGAAGTCAATGTCCATGATAGTGACAGGGCACTTCAACATCGTCATATGAAATTCTGCAGAGAGATGCTTTCTTACATTCATGAGGGAGGTACTGGGGTTAGAACTCACTATCACAGAATTAATACCTACAGCAAGTACAGGAGGTGTCGCAGACCATGTCTTTGCTAGAGTATATACAACATTTGAAAGCGCTGAAATTAGTATGATAGTTCAGTATATAATACATGACGATAGAATGGAAGTTGAATAGATGTACGTGTATGTGTGAGAGTCCGACAAAGCGCGTGTGTGAATTCTCGCGCATTACCTTGGACAATGATCGTTAGGTATGTTCTACCGGGATTATTTCTTAATTAACTTCTATCGCTTTTCTTTCTATACTCTATCATTCCTCTGTATAATCCTCTGATTTTTATCTCCTTTTCTCCGAGCTTACATTTATTTCGTGATTTCTCTAAATTCAAATTGCGGTGTAATCCATGAAACACTGTTCATAAAACTGCACTGCAAGGTATACAACTGTAATCACAGGGAAACAACGAAAGTTAGCCGCAACTTCCGTTTCAAGGAGGATACAAGGGTTAATGGATAAAACAACACTGTGAGCTACAAACTGCAATCAATAATGCAGTAAGGCAGTCGCTATGATCGCACTGTCTATACTGCACTGGGTCTGGGTAGGAACGTTCGTTTGTAATCACAACGCCGAAGTCCTCTTAACGCGCGATATCGAGTGCCGGTTTAATCCAGCTATATATCTAACGCGATAAGGATGGCTGGTGCGACCTTAATTGACTTTGTCGGGTTTTCTTCTCCTGCACACATTTAGTGAGCACTTGCGGCCACTTGTAGAAGAAACCGGCCGTCGTGAGAATCATCATCATCATCAAGACCAGCCGCCAACACTAGGAGGATGCTTTACCTCGCGAGCTTCTATCAACGAGTACATACGTGGGAACAGCGAAATAGTCTTTCTCGGTAACTACTTCATAGATATTGCTGATATTTCCGAATTTGCAAGGAAAAATTGAAGTTCTAATAACTGAAGAATTTATAATATTAGTTGGGCTGTCTATGTTTTTTTTTTTCAAAAAAGTGTTGGAAATTGCGAAATTTCAAGAAATTAAAACATCACCATTGCAGCTGAGTAATAAAAAACGATATCACAATTATGTACACCGCACTTAATCATAAATCTAAAGCGGACAAAATGTATGTATTAGACAACGCTATTTTATGTTGAAATACCCACACAAACAACGTAAAACGTTGACTTAAGCTGTGGAGTTATCTATCAAACTTGTAGTCTTGAAATACTCTAAAAGATGCAGTTTCCATAACTGCGACAACGTTTTCTGTGTGTGCAATGTTACGCATCGGTGAAATTCGCGCTTCTGTTTCTTTTTTTTTTGTATTTCACATCTTTTAGCAAAGTTTGTAGTTACAACGTGGTCCTAAATAAGAATTCAGCTTCTAAGGGTGTTCTAATTTACGAGTATAACCCTCTGACAAGTGCAACAAAGTTCAGTCAAATCTATCCGGCTGTTGTCTCACAAAAGCGTTTCTGCATTTTATATGTATTTGAATAAGGAAATTTTAACTAGCCCCGAGCTACAGACGAAGCAAGATGAAGGCCACTTTTAGTGATCTTCAATTAAACCTATACGGCGTCACCCACATTCATCATGCATTTCGAAATTTGCACATCTCATCACGCAACTTATTCGTCTACTGTCGTCTACTGTGGTCTCCTTCCCTAGGCACCCACCCTGTTACTCCCTCCTGCAAGAGCCAAACTTCAAAAGGCCACTACAGTACGACATAATAAGAGATCTACATCTCGTTATTAATTTCAAAAACTGGACAAGCGGCCGAAATAACAATGCCCTCCTCCCTCTTCGTCTTCTAATATAGCACCAGTTACTCGTATATGCTCCATGCATTACATAACCGTTCCAACTATACTATTCGCGCGCCAAATGATTCTGTTCAATGAAAGTTTAGTTTCACCTAAGTTCTTGCATTTTCCTAATCATGAAAAGCATCCTGCTGCAGATGGACTAAAGAATTTTCAGTTCTTTAGAGGGTTTTGTAAAGTTTATGGAATGTGGGCTCCATGCTACAGCTCTACACAGGAACGTCAGATATTAGGACATAACAATTTCGTGTCTACCATACTTGGAAAACACCTATCGAGCCAATTGAATAATATGCTTGCTATAAAACATTGTTAAATACAATCAAAGAAATAAACCGCTACATGATGACTTATCTCGCATCCAGAGCAAATACCCGAGCCGTCTAACTTCCAATTCCTTTTGCTAAAGCAGTTTACACATGCCATTCAAACTTGCAATGCAGGTGCAATCAAAAGTGTTTAAAGATACACGCGACAAATTTTAAATACCATTTTCTTGCAGGGCCTTTGGGTTTCAGGTGCTATCATGGTAGCACACAATTGTGAATACAGCGCCTGAAAGGGATGTATCTGATCACAATATCTGCTACACATTTTTGACCATCAAGCCATACTGCCGCGTTCTTGTCCCCCAAGGTCACACCTATCAGTTCTCTCTCACCACTCACTAAGCGGGTCTCGGCATCCTCTCGAGTTTCTCTATTGTCCTTCAAGTTTCAGAACTCAAAACTTGCACCACACCCTCATTGTTACATGTTTCTATTCAAGGATATACGTGTGCCACCATTCGGGGCCTGACTTGCGAGCGCTCGTAATCTACGCTCAAAGCGATTTCTATTCCTTAGGGGGCGTCGCATACTCGGGATCAAGGTCCCCCGTTAACTTATTTCCTAGATAAACGTAACCTTGCGCAGGCTTCAAATGTCTGACTACAAAACACGAATTTTTGTTCTTTTGCCAGCTCGATGAACATTAACCATTTCCACAAGCTTACTCCTAAGGCTTTGCGGATTCAATCATCGCTTGTAGGACGTCTTTAGCTTTGATTCGTGAGATTGCCAGAATGCAGAATTAAAAGGTCGCAATCCAGCCTCGCGCAGCGATGTTATCACTACACATATAATTCTGCTAAGCTCGCTCAATGATTTCGGAGATAGCCGCAGCACCGCTGAGTTATCTATACGTCTGCAGTTTTACATACACGACGATGTGCAGAGAAACGACTCCCAGCGAACCTCATGCAACGTTGGTGATTTCCTGTTGGGTATGTGCTTTTACGAACGGCTTTATGTTTGAAACGACGAGCTTCAATCTGCATTTAGTTTCTTTTTATTTTGTTTGCACGACAAGCGCATCATATAGATAAAGCTGCACGAGCTTGAAAGAATGAGTCGTAACTGAGCATCAACTAATGCGCCGCGGAACTATACTCCGCCAGCTTTATTTCTTTATCTTAGATAAGCAGCTTCCTGCATCAGAGCTCAATCTGACTGTTCTGAACCCTCCACACGCAAAAAAAAATTCTTTGTGATCACGCAAGAATTATCTTTATCGTATGAGGACATGAAGCACACAGAAACACTGAAAACACGGGGAATGCGGGAGATGGAAATTCAGGACGATGAGCAACGCGAGAACAAGGTGAGAGCAGGAGTCAACGTTTCGACAAGTGGATTGTCTTCTTCAAAGCGACATCTTGCGCTGGAAAAGGAAACCTTTGATTGTGCGCAGTGATATCACTAGAAAATCCGTCAAGAAGGTGGTTTAAGTGGCTTCATGCGTAAGTTTGCCTTCAGCCAATAAGAGAGCATCACTTGCCTCGAGCTCATAATTTGCATATTTCAAGGCTGCCGAGTAGGGAAACAGACGGCACTTAGTGAGATAAAAAAGTGAGTCGACAGCCAGCGCGATATTCTCGCATAAAAAATTTCAGTTTAGCACAGACAGCAGCCAATGTTCATGAAGTAGCAATTTCGTGATTTTCCCACTGTAGTGACACGAGCCTAGAAAAAAAGAACAGTCATAGTAGAGGGAAGACGGAATTTAGTCTCAAAGGGTAACGATGGCGCACTCAGATGGTTTCAGGAAGCCACAAACAATGATTATCTAGCCGAGGCACTAGGAACTGAAGTGATACATATAACTCGCAGAACAAAAGATTGATTAGAACAGCTACAAGGACTAAAGGATATACGTGCCGAAACCACCATCTGATTATGAGGCACGCCTTAGTGGGGGACTCCGAATAAATTTGGACCACCTGGGCTTCCTTAACATCTACCTAAATCTAAGTACACTGGGCGTTGTCGGTATTTCGCCCCCGTGGAAATGCTGCCGCCGTGGCCGGGATTCGATCCCGCGACCTCGTGCTCAGCAGCCCAACACCATAACCACTGAGCAACTACGGCAGGGAAAGGTAGCCAAGGTAACTTGTCTTCGTTGAGAACAGAACACCACCTGTATCGTCGACTCCGGGCTTAGCCTTCCTTTTGTTCTCATGCCGTGATGAACTCGTCTCCTGTCTTCCTGGGACCCTATGTCTTTCATTTTGAGACGAAAAAAAAATATATATATATCGTGCCGCAGTGCCATGTGAGCTTCTTTCCTCTGAGCTGGGTGCGGTTGCGAACTACACCAAGGCCGTAAATAGTTAAGGTAGCATCTTCAGTGGCGCAGCAAGTAAGCCTGTTCCGAGATAGCAGAAGTTTCAGCAAAGCTGCCCCCAGCCGGCATGTGCGTATGAAATTAAAGACTTCTCTAAGAGGAATGCTCCATGGCTCCACCCCTCTCCTTCTCCAACGTGCTCCTGCAATTGCCTCTGAAGCTGTTGCGTTCCGCCGAAAATTGAGCGAGGAAAGCGGCCACGAATTACGCAACGCATCCGCAGCGGAACATAGTGAATATGAGTACAACTATTGATCAAGTACCCTGAGGGCAAAATACCGAGTTCAAGTTCTTCACCAAACCATCCGTGAATTTTAATGAGTACCCGATGAATATATTTCAGACTGTGTCTTCGTTTTGTTTCCGGGCCACAGCGTCAGGGAACGTAGATAATATCACACATTGGATTCAGGTAGAGCATTCGGTTGTGTGCGCTCGGTGTGATTTTTTTTCTCTTTTTATATTTATCTTACTATACGTACTTGAAGGCGCCAAGTATCTCGAATACAACATTAGCGGTGCAACGGGACAGTTTACCGTTAGGATCTCTCTCCAATTTGCAGTCGCCCAAAACTTTTTTTTTTTTGCACCTACGCCCAGCCACACTTTCTGGGAGCGCCAAGAGTCTATGCATTCCACAATTTTTTATCACGCAAAAACTAAAAAAATTGGAGGACGCTTAAGCTTCGCCTTTAAGAGTCGAACGCGATAGCACTCAAAGATCCCTGACTGATGTCAGCCTTCCGGGCAACTGCAGCTTTCTTTTTCTCCACCTTCGCCTCCACGCGCCGCTGCCGTTTTACGCTGCCAGGGAGGCGAGCGTCATCTGGATGGTCTTTTTGCAAGCAACCGACCGCGGTGTGCAGTTGTATGAATTGTATAAATTCTGGAAAAGGGGTTTGTGCTTGAGTTCCCTCGTGACAGAATTATGTTTTCTCGTACATTCATAATGACAATCCCAGTCTAACAGGTCTGTAGGTTGTGCTTAAGTCGTACTTTACGATTTTTCTGACGGATTTTACTTTGAGAAATTCAAAGTTTTCACAAACGCATGTGCGCCACGCGGTGGGCCTGCGTGGTCGGGGTAGTTAGGTATGATTTGCGACACGGTGCCATTCACGCTATCGCGCCAAAAACAAAAAAAAAAGATGAAGGGCTAGATATTGACGCAGCCACCGTCGATGCCTTTGTTTGGGCATCGGTAAAACCTTTGCACAGTTCAGACAGTAGCGCAGCCATATCCAGGTTTGCAAGACAGCGGCCTTTGCGCAAATATTGTTCAGCTGCCGTGCACGGTAGGCGCAGGGAAACACTTGTACATTCAATAAAGGGGCGTGGGCACTGTCGAAAGCAAACCGCGTTCTCCCTTGAGGACCACCGTGTCCACACGCGCCCCGAAAGCGCAAGCACATGAGTTTGGCGCATGTTCGCAGAGCGAAAAAGAAAAAGAAGGGGGTTTGGGGTCGACAGGTCCGGAACGGACTCGGCCGGAAGAAGAAAAAGCGCGAGCCACAGCCCGCGATATGCGCGGCAGGACTTGAGACAAGTCGCGCTGTGCCTGCCGGAAACGGGTCTCCTTCTTGAAGTCGAGTGCCGCGCGGTATGCAAGTATACGGCGCGTTCAAACAACGTGCCTGCAGCCGCTTCTTGTGTTGGCTTTACGGCCCTGCCCTGCCACGACTTCTTCGGCACGGCTCCAACGACGACGACGGGTGAAAGGGCACGCGCGCCGCTGTGAGAGTGGCTTCGGCGAGGCTGACACGGGGATGTGTGCGGCCCCGATTTTAGGTGAGCCGCCCGCGGAGTGCCGGCGGCCGCAGCTTTCAGAGAAAACGCTGCCAGGGCGCACCGGGGGCGGCAGCGGGACGAAGTCTAAAGACGCGCGTAGTCATTGTCCAGGACCGGTCGAATGCATCGCCCCCGGTGTGCGCTCTGCGTGTCGGATATATACCTTGCCCCCTTGTGAACTGCTTCGCTAGCGCGCCCGGCGGCAAGACGGGCGGCTGCCCGGCGTCGGAGAGACCAAGCTTCTCCGCAGCTTCTAGATCCATTCACGCATCACGCCTGTCGGCGCTTGTATACCATCCTACATAAGCGATAAACGTGCGGTGTCCCCCTGCGAAGGTGGCTCGCAAAATAGCAGCTCCAGGTATATATGCGGCCGAGCGCGTTAACCGCGACTTACCTGCGCCATTGTCTGTACGCGGACGGCCATTTCCTTCGTCTCTATTTTCTACCTTTCAGTGCTGTTTCTCACTTTTCTTTTTCTATTGCAGCTGCCACGCGCAATGTCCGCAGTTCCCCGCTCTCCCCTCTCGTTTCTGTTCTAATGGTTTCGTTTACTAGCGTCGGCACGCAGGTCACGACACACACGTCGCGCTTAGCGTGGCCCTTCTTCTGGCGCTGACTATCCTCGGAGCCGGAGCTAAAGGAAAACGGCGCCACATGCGCGTAGCGAACATGATTTCACGAGGAAAAGAGGCAGGAGATGGCACCGACAAGATACCAGCGTTCCAAGCAGCCGCTGTCAACGTTCAACCTTAAGCAATGTTCCGAGCCGTGCTCAGCTTCTTTAGGCTTCGTGGGTCGTCCAAGATGGCTGAGGCCATCACGGAACAGGAATAATAAATGTTCCTCGTTCCATGAGGCTCATCCATATCAAGCCCAAAGTATATGTATAGACCTAGTTTAGTGAAAGCTTTCGCCACGCCGCCGCCATTCGCACATAAAAAAAATGTCTCGGAAAGCGTTCGTCTCACAAACCCCTCAAAATACTGTGAAGGAATGTCTGGCAGCCCAGGTGAAACACCTGTACTGACGAGTCTACATTCAAGCTCTGGCCAGCTGAATGCTGCAGTTTGCCGCTTGTGAATCTTCACCGGCTGTGCAGCGAACACAGTGCAGATCTGTCCCAAATGAAGCGAGGACCCATGTTACACGAGAGTACGGGGAGTTTTCGCACTCTTGCCTCTGATAGCTGGTCGCGGTCTTTTTCATATGGTCTACTTCTACATCTTTGTTGGCCGCGACGTGAATGCCTAGAGAAGAACCGATCGTTTGAGATTCACGACAATACACACGATGGCAACAGATTGTTGCAAGTAAGCGAGCAACAGAAGGAATCAATGAAGGAATGAACGAACGTAGGTGCAGGCGAACGGACGAATGAAAGAACGAATTTAGCATCAAATGAATGGACAAGTGATCTCCACAGCCTAGCTGGTAACTGGTGTTAGGCGTTGAAATGAAGTCATCAACTGTCAGAAGCCACGAAGACACGGAAGTGCTGGTCAAAAAAGAAAAAAAAATCGCCGAACCCCACGTACATGTGGGAATCGGTCATAAGCGAAGCTTTTTTTTATCTTTAGTGAAATGTCTTCACTTTACTTGTCCTCACTTATTCGTACCTCGGTGCTCCTCCCTCAATACACGCTCTGGTCCAATTGTGTTGCCATTATGCTGCCGAGTGTGGGGAAATCCCCACACTCAGCTGCTTTTGGCTCCGACTTCTTCACCTTTCTATAGCCGACTTGTTCGACTTTCTGGCTGAATGAAACTAATTTTATGGGCCAATTCTCTCTGTCTGGGGGATAGGCCGAGTATATTGGTCGGACACATAACTAATGGCACATACATTATTGCACATATCTTGCGGGCCAGGCTGTAAATCGGCAAGACAGCAGCAGCGCGCACTCGAAAAGTGGGACGATACGGCAAAGAAAGCTTCACTTCAAAACGCATGCCTGAACGAAGGCTTAGTGTGCGTGTTTATGAAGCGAACCGAGGGCACTGAGCACGCCACTTGCAACCTTGTACAGGACGAACGACCGATCAATGATGCAAACAAAGGAAGATATATGGAGGGAATCGTTGTGAAGTGAAGGTGCAATTGAAGCGTGATACCAGAACAATAGTTTCTCAAAAATTAGGGGACTTCGTGGCAAATACGAGGCTTTACTTAGTCCTGCTTTGGCTGTATGGTGTGGAAATCTGCATCATAAAAGTTATAGGATTACTATAACAGCACAGCTACCACAAGGACAGCTATGGTTAGGACCTATGACGTTTCGCAACTCAGCGTGAGGTGGCGGTTAGAACCCCTACAGCGGAGGCAAAACAATTGACGGCATCGAACTGCAGAAATAAAACTCCGCGATTATGCGCTTAGATTTTGGCCAACGCAAAAAATTAATTTCGGCCAAAATTCTTTTGGAGCCCAGCTGCTGACGTATGTCACAGTCCACCTGATCTCCAATATCCGGTCTATCTAATGAGTACAGCACCTTACTTCTTTGTTGTGAAAGGCGTTGAATTATTTTAGAACGGCTCAACGTTTGCGTACTTTATTCCCATAAGTTAAGCAATATCAAAAATTGAGTAACGAATGTCAACAATACTGCTTATGTGAATGGAAGTAAACTTACACCCATCCCAATCTCTCTCCTCCCACTCTTGCCTCCATTCTGTTTGTCAACTACACCTTCCTTCAGTCTTAAGTTAGCGGAAGGCGAGGTCATCTCAGCCTTGCGCATGGCGTTTTTGTCTGCCACAACTATACCTCCACGTTTTTCATAATCTCCACCGAACCATTGAAAGGTTTGTAGAATATCATGCTCCGGTTACGACAGAAGTTGTACAACGCATGTCGTTCTTCTCATTATAGCACATGTTAATTATTCAACAATAAAACAAAAAATAGTTGGTGACTTCATGTATAAAATGAGCAGTATAGTGGCAGCCGCCGGTAGGGCATTATCAGGTGGTATTAGATTGGCTGAATCCTATTAGATTGGCTGTTTTCAGAGATGCACACCTTGCACAAACGTTTTGGAATGTCGCTAGAAAGATTAGTTCCGTCTTGTTTTGCCCAAGCGGAATGGTACATTCTCACATGGAAAACTGGCAAAAGTCGGGCGGTTACGAGCATACAAAAAAAGTTAAGTGGACCTAAAGAAGAAAAATAAAATAAACAGAGTAAAAGAATCAAGGGTTGGATTCCGGTAGAATGTATGAAAAAGAAAGGAAACTTTATTAAAACGGTTGAGATTCTCAGACGCCCTAAGTCCAAAGCCTCAGAGGCGAATTTTGGACTCAATAAACTCTGCCACGTGCTCTTAATTTCCGGTGTTGTGGCTTCAGTCAGCCATGCAGCTTTCGCGGATAGAGTGACGTAGGAGTTTGTGTGGACGGGTGCAGGTGACGGGCCACGTCCACAGAGTCGTGCATGTCGTGTCCGAGTATTTCCTGCAGTATGTGCGTGGTGCGGGGGGGTCGAAGGCAAGGCATCATTTCGGATGCAGTAAAGTCAGACTTGGTAATGTTAGTCTGCTCTTGTCGAATTAATGAACTTTGCCTTCACTTTACCTTAGCACTGAACATGAAGATCCTTCTGTCGTATAGGAAAATGCGGAAGAGGAGTCGTATGGCTGCTTGGTTTGGGCTACGAATGTCAGGTGCTCGGTAGTACGGGCAAGCTTCTTAGCTTTTCATGTTCTTACAGTTTCTCGTGGATATGTATCCGGACAAACTGTTAGTACCTGCATGCATTTGATAGCCTCGGCACATACTAATGCTCATGTCTGCAGAACACTTCTTTTCACTTTTGTAGATTTAATTTTTGTATGATCATTTTTCTTCTCACTGATAAATTCAGCGTACTTATGTATTTTGCTCCATGTATTGAAAGTGTTTTTACTCTGTGTTGCATCTTACGTATTATAATAATGTACGGTATACTGGTAAACGTCTTATCCTTGCTAAACTTTGCTTCCTACTCCTTACAGGTAGGTAGGATTTAGGTTTAAATAACCCCTTTTGACTGCTCTTCAGCAGTTAATTCTTATTGTAGATGAACCACAACAATGAAGAATTAATAATATAGTTCGTTCGGAATTTGCGATCGTTGCAGGCTCTTGCACGTGCGCTTCGATTGCGTAATAACATGTAGACAAAGCCGAAGTTATAAAAAAAATTAACAAATCGTCAGGATAGCCCCGGTCCTTACTACCTTGCATGTTCTATCTGTCGATTAACAGTGCATCTCCTCCTCTCGAAACAATTACAAGCATATTGTTTTATTGCTCTCATGACAACAAACAAGATAATCGCCATGGAGGAGCTACTAGGAGAGCGACGACCACCGACACCGCAAGCGCAGCTGGCAAGTGCTTAAGCGCCCGGTTTATGCCAAGAGTTGCACTCTCAAAGGCTTTCGTGGGCGCACAACAACGGAATAACATCTGGAGACGTCCAGCTGGTGGCGGCCTCAGACCTTGGCAGTCACGTGATAGAGCGAGAAAGAAAAGACCGCAACTGTAAGCGACGCAAATGCTCTTTGGCGGTGAATCCTTCTATGCCCTTTACGATCCGTCCACAGCCACCACGTAATAGCGGAGCGATGCACCAAGCGAGGCAACAGAGAGTGGCTAGTCGTTCATCCCGGCATCCCAATTGTTCCCGCGGCCTTTGCTCGGGCGGCTAACCGTACCCATGTGGCAGCGCGATTAACCAGAGCACCGGTGGGGCCGGCGTCATTTTCTTTCTCAGGAAGACCCCCGCACTCGTTCCTGGGGCTCTTGAAATCGGGGTCACGGGGTCGCGTGCCTTGTTGACACGCCGTTCCCCAGCTGGTGGCCCGGAAGCGAACAGCCGGACACTGAAGCAAACAGGCAAACAAAACGGCTGTGACGAAACAAAAGCCGTGACCGGACGGCTCCCGCCACCGCCGCCGACGACCTTTCTTTTCGGTGCACTGGGCAGCAGATACGTGGACCCCGCATGTTCAATTCTGCTGTGCTTTGGTTCGACCTCACATACCGCAACTTCTGAGTACCTAATGGTCAAACGACTGCAACTTATCTCAGGCTAAGTGGAGGAAAATGAAGCAATGTGTATCATTGGTGCAGCTTTATATTAGACAGTCGCGACCCGCCGTGGTTGCGCAGTGGCTATGGTGTTGGGCTGCTGAGCACGAGGTTGTGGGATCGAATCCCGGCCACGGAGGCAGCATTTCGATGGGGGCGAAATGCGAAAACACCCGTGTACTTAGATTTAGGTGCACGTTAAAGAACCCCAGGTGGTCCAAATTTCCAGAGTCCCCCACTACAGGGTTCCTCATAATCAGATCGTGCTTTTGGCACGTAGAACCCAATAATTTAAAATATTTGACAGGCGCGGTCTTACGAAACAACTAGTTGAGGACCCAACAACAAAGGTGAGGCCGAAATACAATCTGTGTCGTACCATGGGAGCCGAAAGTGAGTGGCAGTGATGAAAGTGGCATCCAAAGCATTGCAAGGTGGAATTTGTCGGATGTGTATACAGTTCGGAGAAATGACACACGCAGAACCTAACTGACAACAGTCCATGAGAAACCTACAATAACCGAATGGAGGTGGAAAACTCGTGTACGCGAATGACAGAGGGATAGAGAGCCACCACACGTGTTTGCTTGCAGGCTCCGAAAGTCTACAAAAGTCTGGGGGCTAATCTATCGTGATTCTAGGATGGAACCATTGCAGCTATGTAAGCGAGGATTGTGATGGATGCAGTGCCCTAAAAACCATATTCCCATGCAACTTATGCTTTACGCACTCCAGTAGGTGCCCTGCAATGGCTTGGGTACCATTATGGCTACGCGGACACTGACCTTCTCTTTGTTAAGGATGTGGAGGGCCGCTCCGAGCTCCTCCATATCTCTGCGGAGGCACCATGGATGCACAGTTCGGACACCAGGACGTTGTCCTGAATTACAATTTCACGTATTTTTGGTCTATGGCTAATATTAGCACACCGAAACCGAAGACGAAGGCGCCGGGAAACACAAGCGCCGACATTCGATTGAAATTCATTGAAGAAGCTAGTTAATGTACAATTCTGACGGCGCATGCGCAGTAGCGCATACTGCTTTAGACTAGTTATTAAGGTGTAATGAAACGATACGCGCCTAACATGCCCCTAAGAAGAAATTGACATATGATCTGAATGCAGGCGTGAACTTGGCGGTTCGTAGTTCATTATTGTAGCAGCCCACTAGTGGCACACAGAGAACAAGACGCAGAGGGAAGGCGAGAGCCCACAAAATAAAGGTCAATGTGCGGAGTAATCAGAAATATAAAAGGGGACACCTCCATGCGCAGCCATATTGCTTTTATGGGGCAGTTTAAACTGCAGGTCCTCGGCCAATCTGGAGACAGATGAAGCCAATATGCAGCAATTATGTTTTTTTTTTGTTTTGCTGTCTGAAGTTTACATTAGTTTTTACGACATTATACCTTGTACTATAAGAGTGTACTTCGCAACATGTACATGATTATCACTTTTGTTCTCCTAAATAAAAGATAAATTCTCGCCTTAGCATCATTCATAGTGTTCAAACGAATGTTAAAGGATCGTCCTTCAAAAAATTGCTCTATACCGTCGCCATCTTCATTATGTAGCCTTCAATATGTACACACCGGCGCGAAAAGCAATCTGCTGCGCACTTTCAACCTAGCGCCCGTATACTGTAAAAATTTACTTCCTCCGATTTTATTACCTACTCATACCTCCCATCAAGTCACCGATGCCAGAGACGTTGGGAGTAGGAAGCTTCATCATCTCTGCACACAAAACGTAAAAATAAATAATAAGAGCAGTTACAGAATGCTACTCCAGGTCTGCCAGGGGCACCAATAGAATCTATCAACTATGTATATCAGCAATCATACTTGTCCCCATGGTGTAGAAACAACAACGCCCGGGTATCTTGACATATCTAGGCACGCTCCGTGTGAAGCATGTAGACGTCGTTTTGTGGTTCTGTCAAGCTTTTACACAGTCATTCAAAACAGTCAGTGTGAAAGGAGATAGTGAATGAGCAACGTGGCGATACTGATAGTGGCAAGCGTTCTTTAATAGTGGTAATCGAGATTGGCAACTTCTTCGCTGAGCGTATCTTTCAAGGCCACTAAAGCACGTGGCCAGGTATCGAATAAACCAGTGTCACGGATAAACAGAAGAAGGAGGATTAAAACTTCTACGCGGGATATTGCCAATCCTTCTGGATCCATCAGATGCCGTGAACGCGAATGAGGAATACCTTTATTCTGTAACCTCTTAGGAAGCGTGTCCCTTTTCACCACGACAGCATAAGCATCACGAAAATGGTATGTATCTTCTACGTACGAGGAACAAACGGAGAAAGGCTTCTCCCTGTTTCACATAGCCAAACTGGCCTTTATGGATATTTAACCTTTATCATAAATACAGTTGTTCCAATTATTTTTAGAGAAGTCACTTGATTACGCACTGCGTGTGTGGCAGAATGCAAAGAAATCGATTGTGAGAACGGATGCCTCGCTTAGTTATTTCATGACTTTATGGGACACTTGCCATTGGGGGCTGTGAGATTTCTTCCTAGCGAAAGTATCCACGTTGTCATTTCCCAGAAAAACGATGCGATATGAAACCCACCGAATCTTCAGCACAGTCGCTTTGATGTTGCGTCTTCTCACGAGAGCTGGCGATGTTTGTGGCAACTACCTGCAAGGTAGGCCGAGTAGTAAACGACGCATGGGAGGTCCACAAGCGTAGAGTAAAGCCAGGGGGTCCGGCAGACCAAACCAAGGAGTACCCGGAGAAGCTAGCTGCACCGCGGTCTGCGTTCACTTCGTTGCATCCGCCTGTGCACATTTGGAGGCGATTTGGATAAGCTCAAGTCAACTGCTCCAGAAAAACAGACTTGGCATAAGCAGACAAAATAGAGCGGATCTATGGTGTGCTCAAGTTGGACTCAATGTTGCCGGCGGGATTTTCAGTTGCCGCTTTCATGAGCTGCGTAAACATAAGCCACGAAGCGTATTCAGCGCTTCATAATAATGAGAACGTGGCCTCACGCTGAGCTGTCGGAGAAGGGAGCGATGACTCGCTTAGTCGAAGCAGCTGGGTCACGAGATCCTGGGACGACTGAAGCCGGAAAGGGTGTGACTCAGTGTGATACAACACGCTGGTGCACGTGGGGTACGCGACGCCGCCACAACGTGATCTGCAGGCACCTGCGAAATAGTCCGTGATCTGGAGTAATTCCCAGAACCACACGCTTGAGATTTGAGATTTACGGATGACAGACTATATCTCCGGTGGAAGTGATAGGCGAAGTGATGACACGTGCGCCTCAATAACCGAGATTGCTTACTGGTGAACTCGTGCGAGACGGTGGCGCTGATAGCCAGATATTATCTACGCATTAATGCAAGCATTCTATGCTAAAACCATCTGCCGCAGATATCCACACAGATAGATATCCTCACTGGTATACGGTGACCTAAAGAATGTGGAAGACCAGCCACGCCGATGGTAAATAGCAACGGAAATAGCACACATTTCTCAGGAACGCCGAGGAAGACACTTGATCACAGGAAACGCCTCGAAGTCGAAGCTCTCTAAGCGTAAAAGGCGGAGTCATCACGTACGGTGACAGAGTAGAAAGAGAATCCGTTGTGTCTGATGACCTACTAGACCAATAAATTTTCACGGATTAACTCTTTCCCTCCCATGGAGAAAATAGGTGTTTTTTGTATGTTACGGCAGATGTTTTTTTTTCTTCTGAAGGAACTACTGCACTCAATATTTATTCTAATACATAAACAGAAAGCAAACTGAATGAACTTTTCACGCCTATTAGTTTTATTAACGAGCTTTATGTCATAAAAAGGTATAAATTCTTAAATTCAAAATTGTGCGATAAAAATGAACAAAGGTTGTAACGTTACGCTTGTATCTACTAAGAAAAAATGTTACAAAAATTATGAGATACACAAAATGTATTGCCATCTATTAGGTACTATCTCCGAAAAAATCAATATTTTTCATATAACAGGTATTTCGCTACAAAAACTTAACTGCAAACACTACAGTTGGGCGTGTCGGGCTGCAGCCGCCGAAGTTCCGGGTTCGTTTGCGTCGTCGTCGCTTTCAAAATCAAAGTTCGACGTAAAGTCAGCGTCCTCTGACTCACAGTTATTCGATGTATCGATAATATCAGCCGCAGATGCAACGGAATCGTGATATCTGCGATCTCCTGTAGCGCGGGCGCCATTTGCGGAGCCGAACATTTTTGCGTTCTGCTTTGACGATTGCAAAATTTCGGAGCTCGTTTAAAAATCACCGCATGAAGGGGAAAATGTGAACTGCTTAGAAAACAAAAATATAGTTTCTCCTCTTTCACGTCCGATGGCGCAGTGTGACCGTGAGCGGCGCGGAAGGTCTGGAAAGCGGCGTTTCAAATTAGAGTGGACCATTGTCTAGTACACTCTATTTCAAACCACTGATAGTGGGCGGCCATTTTTTTCGTTATCCTTTAACGATCGCGAAACTACAAAGCGCGTTTAAAAATCACCGTCTCGCGGAAAAAAAGCGAACTGCTTAGAAACTTAGAAAACTAAAATATAGTTCACCTCCTTCACGTCCGATAGCGCAGTATGTCCGTGAGCGGCACGGAAGGTCTCGAAAGCAGCGTTTCAAACCATCGATACAGGGCTAACCATGCCCAATGGTACGGAAAGAGTTAATCAGCTAGAGAAGCGAATGTTTTCTTAGTTTCAAGGTGTGTGCTGCAAAAAGATTGTGTGTTTTGAAAATCTCTGAGGGGGTACTGACAGCCCTCATTACCCTTGACATTGCAATGAAGCGTGACAAAACCAGAACAAAATGAGAGCCGTTCGTGTCTCCTCAGATTAATTACGTATCGTCAAATTACCTATTTCATTTCATCGTGTGGCGTCTGCATTGCTGGGTCGCCGTTAATTTGAAGAAGACTTCGCGCTATGCACTTCTGCAGGCTGGCATCTATAATTTCACTTTGAATCAGCAGCGAAGTGTACTGACAGCTTAAGCTCAGCGATAGTTAATTCATTATCGCTCGCTATGTCAACAAAATCATCTCCGGAATGCGATGTTGAGATAGTTGCTTCAGGCTTGAAATGTGGTTCTGGCGCAACAAAACTAAGAGGAAAGAAGAGGCGACACAAAGAGCGCCATACTTGCAACTGAATTTATTACATAGAAACACCCATATTTTATACACACAGGATTGACATGCGCAGAACCATGCCCCAAAAAAATTTACAAATCACCAGAGTGCATCTAAAAATCGGTACTCATTACTGTGCAATGAGACCGACGGGACTCTGACACAATTACATCACCCTTTTCCTTTACGAAAAATGCCTCCAGCAATTCAGGTGCCAGCATTCCCCGACTCTACCTAGTAGACGCGTGTCCCCAAACTGCGGCTCGCAATCACACCAAGCACAATGAAAGGGCAAGTGCGAACCTGTACCGTTTTTCACCGATAATTTGTGCTCCCTTAATCGGTCGTTAATGCAACGTCCAGTTGGGCCGATATATACTCGGCCGCAATCCGGAGGTATCTCGTAGACTGTGCCGATGGCACAGCGCAGAAAAGGCCTGGTGTGCTCCTTTGTGCACGCAGGCTTGGCCCTTTGAGAGGCAATGCGGGCTCAGACCCTCGACGGCTTATTAGGCGCAGAGAAAACCACAGGAACGTCGTGCCGATTCGCAACCTTTTTCACGTTGTGCGCGACCTTGTGCATGTACGGCACAACTTGAGGTCTTTTCTTGTTTCTTTGCTGCTGACCGGGCCCTCTGCTAACGACCTTCAACCTCTGGAGCAGCATCTCGGACATATTGATAAGGACCGAGGAAGGATGGCCGGCTGCAGCCAGCCGCGATTCTTGCAATTCTTGGCGCTCTCCGTCTTGCCTCTTAGTTGTGCCAGAACCACATTTATTCTCAGGAATATTCACTGATATCATCCCTGTAACTATCCAACCACGTCACAGAAATGGATCTTGTCTTGTGCGTTTGAAACGAGGAATATTGTCGAAGATCCGAAAACATCGACACCCATCCTATCTTCAGAAGTGCGGTAGTGTGGGCACGTTGGTTGTAAGTGGCGGATTTGTGCGTGGAGGTGCTTGTTTACTGTCCTTGTCCAGTTCCCGCTTCTTTATTTATACTATCTCAGTTGGTCGTCGATCGTGCCACGCAGGAGTAAATGCTTTCACGGCATTTGTCTTCACGTAAAAGAATTTTGTCCGGCCTGGTATTAAAAGCACCAACAAGTTATTTGGCGCAACTGGGAATGAAATGAAGAAGTGGTAACATTTCACCTCCACACTTATTTCTTTAATTGATAAATGCTCTAATAGAATTTTGCATCTTGGTGCTGGATAGGCCTGTGGGATCGTCGTTTATGGAATGTAATTGTTTGATTATGTGCACCGTTTGGTCCTCAACCCATGTCTTTATGTCCAAATATCTCTTGGAGTTTCCACGTTCAGACTGCATGGGAATGCGAACAGTAAATTTGTTAATTAGTCACGTATTGTATTATCGCTATTTTACCATGTCGCAGGAAATATACATAAAGCTGTGTGGACAAAGCCAGCACAGTGAGTGGCGACAATGATACTTCCACCAAAAACAGAAACCAAATAAAACAATCAGGATAGGAAGACGTATTTCATGAAGACATTAACAGTTCAAGATTATGCTGACCTAAATAGAAATTTTTCATGCTGAGCATAATTACTTGCTACTTTTATCATCAATATAGACAGACATTCATACTTCCTTGTAACCAGTCTTGCACTTTGCTTGTAACCTTATTTCAAGCGAAACCATTCCTTCCATTTAGTACCGGCTTCTGAAGTGTGCTCAATGACGCTGCAAGGCACTTAGTTTTGAGTATATTTAAATAAAATAGGTTGGAAAGGTACACCTCTATTACAAGAACGACAACCAAAAGGAATCTTTTCTCCAATATTTCAGGCGCTACAGCTGCGGAAAAGTAAATACTGATACAGCTAGATTCTCAAGTGACACTGAAATTTATTTTGCTCTGTTCAAACGGAAACGCACAATTAACTACAAGAACAAAGCCCACACCACATTGATATAGCCATCTCTAATAATTTCTAAATCAACGAGCGCGGCTGTTTTACGCAGTATAAGTGGAAAACTTATATATGACCTGAATGGCGCATGAATAAAGTCAACTTTATGCTGAACGATTACTTTTCACAGATGTCTGAAATTATCCATTTCCTTGTTAATTTCAAGTACAATGTATGTCAGCTACACATGTTTGACGAGTGATTCTCACCACTCTCCATTCGTAAAAAAATTATTTGGTCATATCGCGTTCTCTTTCCCACGGGGATTCCATTAAAAAAACCATGTACCCATATGTCATATGGGAAATAATCCATATGATCCCCATATTTAGTATAAAAACGTATGAGAATGCCATTTATAATCACACATGTTCCTATATATATATATATATATATATATATATATATATATATATATGGGAACATGTGTGATTATCGATCTAATAGGTTCCGATGAGACATGTTCACACACGCACACACACACACACACACACACATATATATATATATATATATATATATATATATATGTGTGTGTGTGTGTGTGTGTGTGTGTGTGTGTGTGTGTGTGTGTGTGTGTGTGTGTGTGTGTGTGTGGGACATGTCCCATCTGAACCTATTAGATTACTAAATGTGATACATGCACGGTTTCGGATAGGGTTGTTCTTATTACGCCAATCACTTCTTTTTTAAAGCGACACATCCACCGCGTACGACAAACTAAGGTATATTCCAGCATTCCGCTTAAACAACTGTGCAACTCGGCAGTTTTTCTTTTTTTTTTTCAAAACGCCTGTGCGTGCGTGTGTCATGTGCGCTGAGCACGAGGTATTCGGGATTAAGCCTCGTAACTCAATCAACGTTGTTGGTATGCGTACTTACCAAATTCCCATGCTCTTTTCTTCTTGTTCTGGCTACACTACTTTCCGCCACTTCTCTATAATTTCCGTAGGGCCATGATGACACATGAAATAAATCGTAAAATCTAGCCTGACAGGAAGCAGGCGCTTACGTGGCACAAGTTGCTCAGAAACTACACACAGATGCCACGCGACCTAGCTATATCTTTTCTTTTTTTTTCGGTTCCCAGAAAACAAGAGCGCTCGCTGCTAGGCATTTCGTGCCGGAGACCGTAACCTTGGCCTCGACCCCCAACGAAGCTACAAGTGGAGAAGGAGGCGCCTCCCCCCACTTCCCACCGCCAGGGTTTCGAGTCTGGCAGCGCAAGCAAGAACGGCGCAGCGTCTCTCGTGTTGTGATGGCGACGCCGACGGCAGAGACTTTCCGCCTACACCCCCTCCGCCGCCTCGCAGCACTCCCAACGTGTAACATTACTCCGAACCTCCCCCCTCCGCAATTGCACCACCGCTCGGATAGAGCTCGGTTAAAATAGCCCCGCTCGGTGCTCGAGTTCCTCGGAGAAGACGGAACAGGCCCGAACCTCGGCAACCACTATTCTTTACGCTCCTCCGCGCGCACGACGCTCTTTTCTCGCTGCCGAATAAACAAAACATAAAGAAAGATACAGACGGCGCGGAACGAAGCGACGGCCAACTTCGTTTAGTTTCACCGAGCCGGCAGACTTCCCGGCGACTCCGGGTACGAGGCTGCTTGCGTCACTTGAACACTCGAGCGCAATGGAATGGCGCAAGTGAACGAGATTCCCGGCGAAAGGTTGCGCAGTTACTAAGCGCTTGAGGGTTCGTGGTGGTTCCGGTGACGGCTGTGACACGGTGACAGCTGTCCAGTGGTCCCCGGATGGAAAAAATTAACGTAATGGCGGCTCATGCGGAGGGCAATATTAGGGCGGCAGTGTCCGCGCCGCCCTGGAAGGCGATGAAGTAGGGATGTAACGGTGCTTCTTCCTAATTCCTCACTGCTTGTCAAGAAATGCGGCGCCGAAAGGTGAGCCACGTTTTGGCGCAAGAAGGCGTGCGGCTCACGTGCTAGTGAACAAGTGATGCTCTTGTTGAAGCCGTCCAAAGCGAAAGTGACAAACGACACGTGTTTTGCATAATGTAAATACATGCGGCAACTCCACCACTTCTAAGAGAGAGGGTGACATAAAAAAAAAAACACCATTCCTTGTTGGCAAACAGAATACTTCATTGTTCTTTCCAGACCTCAGAAATTGCGCTCGGCAAAAACAGAAAACTTCATAACCGCATTAGTCCATTCTGCCTCCATTTCAATACACTTGCCATGGATTTCTCGTCGTGGCCGCAGATCAACGGCAAGAAAGTGAAGCAGTGTGCATTTTCTTGAGCGTCATAGAGACTGGTGTAGGTGAAAGAAGAGCGTTACGGCAGCGCTCGGCATAAACATTTCGAGATACGTGGGCAAACTCTTAAAACACTCCTGAATTCAGACGCAATAAAGAGGCCAGGTGGTGCACAACTGTCGAGCAAGGAAGTTCAACCAATGTGAACTTGACGCCATCCCAGTCTCATGAGTAATCGAGAACTGGCTATGGCACTGGCGCAGGTCTCCGCTGAAGCGAATAAAATATGAATTGAGGGTGGCGTCACGGACCAAATTAAGGACGCTTTATACAGGCGGGAAACGTCTACGAGTAGACCACAAGGGAGCTGGCCCCTTGACTGCATGGCAACTGTTGAGTACATGCCAGTTAGCGCGGTTAGTGAACTCGACGACAATCGCATGAAGTTGCTACAAGTGGCTTCGTTATTATGCCCGGTTTAGAAAACCTCGAGGAATCATTTATGTGCGTGTGTTAAGGCTGTAGGAACAATTGCCCCTCACGAATGATGTGAACGTTCTTACCCATCATCAACACGGTCATGCACAAATATGTATTTGCACTCAGCGTTTTCGCACCCTTAGTAACGCGCATAGATAAAGCCTTGACTTGCCGTTCAGCCTAGTAGCGTTCGTCATGTGTGTATTAATTCCTGCTGACCCTTCTCTGGATCGCCGCCACAGACAATCTTCATCACTTTCTATTTTATTCAAGGCTAAAGCAGACTGACTATTCCTCTCGCTGAACCATGGCGATAATGTGTCTGGAGTTAATCGTCTGCTTTCAAACTGAGCGGGTCTTGAACTTTACTGAAATGTCCGTTCAGTTAGTTTCGTCAGAATAACAGCATCAGTCCCATACTCTACCTTATGCCCACAATAAATGACCCTGTAGTGTACATTTTCTTACAGTCGTAGAATACGGTGCATCTCCTGCTGGGCCACCACGACACGAGCAAGACTGCGACAACAGACATGAGTAGACAGTGCCGGAGGAATTCCTGACTGTTTTTTCTTTAGGATGCACACGTGAGATTATTTCAATTACATTCGTTCAGCAATATTGAAGGTTCTTGAGGCTAGCTGCGTTCGGTTGTAAAGACTGGTACAACGCACACATCTGTATAGCTCGTCAATAACGCAGTTGTCGATTATAACGGTTTCGGAGAAAAGAAACGAGCAGAAAATGCGAAACAGCGGATAGGCTTTAGGCATGCCAATCCCACTTATGCTAATGCTTTTGTGTGACAGCGTCTTGAAAGATGATTCGCAGAAGGGAACGCTGAATTCGTGCAAGAGAGCAGCGATTACCCGGCACATAGTACGGTACTGCGCTTTCAATGCCGCAACGCGATAAGCCGCTTTGGCTGCCTGTCAACGCAACTCTCTCGCTAAGCTGCTTCTAGTAGTCGGTCATTGCTCAGGATAAGCTCACCACCCGTCGTGCGATTCTTCTCATAGCTACTATGCAGTTGCGTAAGCGCGCACGGTGGTCGCCGGCTGCTCCTACCTCATTAGTCACCGACGTCACTTGACTTTTAGTTACGCGGCTACAGAGGACATTAGTCAAGAGTAGTATAGACGTGTTGATGGAAGCGCTTTGAAACGGTACTGGAACGTTAGTACAAGGGAATGTATTGCAGATTTTGCTGGCGCGATAAAAAACACCAGATTGTTCAATTTTATTCGAAGTCTTGCACTGCGATCTCTCTCTTGTAGACTTTCAGTTGCGCTGTGATATTTAAACTGCATCAGCCTGTCTTTTCGAAGACGCACTTCAAATAATGTTAAGCTCAGACGGTGAGATTCAAGACGTACTGCAGGCCGCCGCCGATAAGGTGGAGGCCATAGCGGGACGCATGGGTCTCGTCTGTTCCCCCGAGAAATATGAAATCGTTCTCCTTCCTGCCCACACCGGCAACCGTAGACACACTCCCGACATCCACATCCTCCTCGGCAACAAACATGTCCCCAGGGTAGACAAGCTCAGGGTTCTCGGTCTGCATATTCAGAGCAATCGACACAACACGCACACCCTCCAGACACTCCAATCCACCGTCGACAACACTCTCAGACTGCTCGGCCGCGTGTCCAACCGACACGGCGGTCTGCGGGAAAATAATCTTCTCCGACTAATACACGCCTTTGTCATCACAAAGGTAACTTACACACTCCCATACTTACACCTTCTCAGAAAGGAGACAGACAAGGTCAACACCCTCCTTCGCAAAATCTATAAATTCGCCCTAGGCCTCCCACTACGCACGTCCACAGAACGGCTCATGCAGACCGGTACCTTCAACACACTCGACGAGCTCGTCGAAGCCCATCTCACCTCCCAACAAACCCGCCTTTCCAAATCGAAAACCGGACGACACATTCTCAACTCCTTAGGCATTTCTCCACCATCTCTCACTCACCCCAAACACACCATTCCACACCACATACACGTGAATTTACACATTCCACCACTCCCTAAAAACATGCACCCTATACATCACATCCCACGCAGGAGGCAAAGGGCCAAGGCCCTACACAGAAAATTCTCCAATTCAACCGACGTGCTCTATGTCGACGCCGCCGAATATAGCACTGGCTCCAAATATGCCCTCTCAGTAATAAATTCGCACGGCCAGTTAGCTACGGCCGCCTCTGTCTATGCTTCTTCTTCCGGAGGAGGCGGAGGAGGCGGCCATAGCCCTGGCGTTCGCTATTCCAAATTCCTCCGTCATTGTCAGCGACTCAAAAACAGCCATCAGCAATTTCGGAGCGGGCAGGGTGTCAAGACAAGCCCTTTCCCTAACCCTCTCTCGCCCTCCCACACAAGACGTAGGCCTGATTTGGACCCCAGCACACGCGGGTCTCGCCGGCAACGAGGTGGCTCACGCCAGCGCCCGAGGATTAACGGACCGGGCGCGGGCATTAGGTGAGTCGCAAATCGTTGCTTTCGAGAGGCCGTTTTCCGCGAGAGATCACCTTCTCACATTCCACGACATCTGTGCACATTATACACTCGATCGTCTCACATTTCCTCCCTTGGCACGTAATTCTCCACGTAAACGCGAGATCCTCTGGCGGCAGCTACAGACTCGCACCTTTCCCTCCCCTCACTTTCTACACGTCATTCACCCTTCTCTCTACCCTTCCCCGGCCTGCCGCTTCTGCTCAGCGGCCAAGGCCAATCTCGACCACATAATGTGGGGATGCCCTCAACACTCATTGCCCCCTCCCCTTAATAATTTAATTACTAGTGAGGAGCAGTGGGGGGCTGCCTTGCGCAGCTCCAGGCCCGACGTTCAGGAGGCCATCCTGGGGTGGGCTGAGAGGGTAGCGGAGGACTACCTCGAGTAGACCCCTTCCCCCCTCTACCCCGCTGCCCCTTTCCTTGTAAAAAGGATAAATAAAGTTGTTACTACTACTACTACTAAGCGCTTATGCAAGTTGCATTGATCACTTTATGGCACTGATTATGTATATTATACTGGTTCACTAGTGCACATATGGCAAATTAAAAAGTCACAGTTCGCGAGCTTCCTTCAGTTATCAGGCGAAAATCGCAGGCGACTTGCCCCCAATAAAAAGGTTGCAAATAGTTATAAAGCCACCAAAAAATTGGGCGTTCATTGTAGCGTGTCGGCAGGTTAAGGTTATCACGTTATTCTCAAGATACATAAGATGCACCATTAATTACCTTTTTCTCTTTGTCCCCACTGTTGTTTTGTTTATTTGTTCTTAATCTACAGTATATTTCAGTACAAATCCTAATTCAAGAAAGTGTTAACAATTTATGTCTGCGCTGCCGCCAGCGTTAAGCCCATTTTCTGGTCTGGTTCGACAAAAGCCATTCAAATTTTTGTGCATAAAAACGCGAGAGTTCTTTGAAATATCTTGATAAAACTACACCAAGAACGGAGGGACAGTTGTTCTTGTTTTTTTTGTTCGCGCTAGCGCCGTCATTTGTCCATAATATATAAAAATGTCGCGTTGGCTAAGCGGTCACAAAGCGACTAAGTGGCGGGTGTTTTTGCACACTCCGAACTATGGCGGCCACGTTCCAATGGCGGCGTATGCAAAAATATTCGCGAACTGAGCAGAATGACTTGTTGGGCTATAGCTGGTCATTCACCTTACTAAATAAACGGTTCAAACGCGGACAAAGACGTAAACGAGACGAAGGCGAGCGCTCGTTTTCGTTCTCTTGAAGAGTTTGTCCGTTTTTCTGTTGTACATTTACCAACGTGTACTAACGTTTACAGCACGTAGCCAGGGTTATTCAGAAAGCAAGCCCCGCAAACCGCGTCGTAGCTCAAGTGTTCCTTTTGAGGATTTAACTCCCATTATTCACTCAATACTAAGGTTAAACGGAACACATGCAGATATCATTTGTCGCATTTTTTTAGGTGTAGTGAGAGCGGAACAGGCTGCGTAAGTGGTATAATTTGTGCGCGCTTAGCAGCCCCAGCTTTCGCTTGACAAATTGCCAGAAACAAACGTAAACAATAACCGGAAAATAAATGGAAAGAAGTATGAGGTAACGCGCTGCGAGTTCAAAAAAGCAAAAAAGTCAACGCCTTCATTACCCACGAAACAAAACTGCACGCTGCATATCTCGCGGTGGTCCAGCGGCAACAGATGCTGAGTACATGTAATAAAGGCAATAATTTAAGACTGTACCGTTTTTTTTTCGTGACAGCCCATTATGGCATTGCATCCCTTGGGCAAAAGCTTCATGCAATACAATTAAGCTTACCGGCCACACTTCGATATAAAGTTAAGTCTCCGTTGCTGTTTTTGCTTCCCGGAAATCAATATTTCAAAGGCTACGTAGTAATTTCAGTCTAAGAAGGAATTTGTTAGGCAATACTGTTGCTCGAAAATCGTAAATTATTCCTCAGAAGAGGTCTTAGAGATAGCACAGAGTACAGTGTGATGGTTCCAGCAAGTAGAGACGCGAGGAGCACTTAGAAAACAGAAGCGCACAGGTCAACGCAGGACTTACCACAGAACTTTATTGTCAACAAATTCTGTAGGTCGCCACCACGCATGCGTAATAAACAAGCCGTAAAACAAGGAAAAAGAAAGCCTAGCCACAACCCCTCCTTCACCCTCCCCCTGCCTCAAGCACTTAAACAAAATTTAATTATGGGGTATTACGCGCCAAATACACGATCTGATTATGAGGCACGCTGTAGTGGGGTACTCCGGAAATTTGGACCACCTGGGTTCCTTTAACGTGCAACTAAATCTAAGTAGACGGGTGTTTTCGCATTTCGCCCCCATCGAAATGCGGCTGCCGTGGCCGTGGGACACGATCCCGCGACCTCGTGCTCAGCAGCACAACACCATCACCACTGAGCAACCACGGCGGGTCCCCCAAGCACTCTACACATGCTCAGCATGGTACCTTTACAGATATATTTAAAAATTTGGGTTCCTTATCGGTGAGATGGTCTGAAGGTTCAATCACACATAACTGTGCCTGCAACTTTCTGATCTTGGAATTCGCATTCCAGTCTCCTCTTTTTCGAGTCTACCGCATTCTCTCCCCTCTACCAAGGAGGGCTGGTTCTCTCCTGCACCATTTGGGAACAAAAACCGGTGCTCACTCATGCCCTCATTGATGCACCGGCCTGTCTGGCCAACGTAGGACCGACTGCAAGAGAGAGGTGTCTGATAAACAACAGCAGAAGCGCATTTCGTAAAAACGGTGGTGTTCTTTTCACCACAGCCACTGCTCACTTCCTTCGTATCTCCTGCAATGCTTTTGGACAACCTTGCCAGTTTGCTCGATGTAGAAAACACCAGCGTAATGGCATTCTTTGTGGCCACACGCTTTGTGGCTGTGAGACAAGCAATGCAACTATGGTATCATTTCAACCTTTTTGTTTTCGAGGATTAAAATGTCTTCCGCGCCCTTCACAGGTTTCTTTTTCGTCATCTTTCTCAACAAGGTTGAAGCAACGGCCGTGAAAAGCGAAGCCGGGTACCGTGCAGACAATATCTTGGCTGCCTTGGCATCAAAACTCTCCTGCGCAAAGTGGGTACAGCTCTTGTTTAGAGAATTTGTGAAGCCCAAAGAAGGGCTACCTCGCTTGATCAACTTGGAGTGGGGCGATTCGTACGGGAGGAGTGCTTTTCCATCTAGGGCAGTAACGCCAACCTATTTGACTCGCACTTTGAAACCTAATAACCAAATCGAGTTATCTTTGCAAAGTTCATGAGTGAACCAAAAGTCCCGTCGAGGCTCTTCAAAACAAGTTAAAAACCTCTCATTCTTGCTATGCTGTCATCGGGGGTTTGCGTAAAAAGCCCTAAAAAATTGTCTACACATGAAACATTCACTGAATTCTTTCATTCTGCAGCCTGTAATTTACATTACTGTCAAACTTGGATAAAAAATGTGACGCAAAATAGGAACAACCGTTGATCCGATAAAGATGCCTTTTCTCTGATTGAAGGCATCATTGTTATAAAACACTACGGTATTTGACAAGCAAAACGTGGGGAGTTCCATAAAGGAATTAGCGACAGAAAGCTTGCATTCATAAAAGCTACTACCCCTCGTCTATCAATGGTTTCGCGTACCGCTGCAAACATGTCCTCTTGTGGGATATAATAAAACAAGTCCTCAATATCTACAGACATCGCAGCATTGGCACATGTCTCACTAGGCTTTAACCAGTCCAGGAATTCCAAGGAGCTCGGCGGTATTCCGCCGGCGGTATTCCGAGGTATTCATAGCTTGCAACACACGCTGCAGAAACCCAGGAACCACTTTCTTCCAGGAGACGGCTTCTGCAACGACATCCCGAAACGGGAGCTCTGGCTTGTGAGTCTGAGCCGCGAAGGACACTCGTTGAACATCTTCCTTACTTTGTTTCGCGGCTTTCTCTAGGCCCTCCAGTTGCACGTTCATGAGGAGTTTTATTGCTTGCGCCTTTGCCTTTCTAGGCGACGCATGCGAATGCTTAAAATTCTTCTCAATGGCAAGACAGGGTTTTTCTGGAAAGTAATTACACAGATTATCTAAAAATAAAGTCTTATTTTATATTGTAGCAATTATGTGGTAGAGAAAAATTGCCAAAACATCGTAAATATTTGACTAAATAGTCCACTGCGCCCATTAAAAGCAGGAAGTTGCATTTTCTTTCGAAATATCCTCCCACATTTCAAACTGACCTACGCGGATAAAGTAGGTACGCAGAGCGGTTTCTTGTCGATATCCCTGAAGGGTGAGCAGGCTGATAATGGCATAAGCGACACGGATATCAATACGAAACTGTCGGCACACGTTCAAAGAAAGCATTAAGAATGACCTTGTTCGAAGAATCAAACAGTTTACACGATTACACGACTTCAAAGCATTTAGCCGCGCAAGATAGACTTCTGGCGCTGATTTTTTACTTCAAGAGTTGTGTTCATTTATGAATTTGTAGATAGAATACAGTCGCCTTCAGAGAAACGCTCATGCGGGCATTCCTTCACACTGGAAGTAGCGCGGGCGCAATGTCAATCTACCGTTTTCCTCTACCACCTGGTCAAGTGCTATCATGAACTCGTTAATTTCCGCTGCCTCAATATATAGCCGCTTCGGAATTTGGCTAACAGAGACTATAAGAGAAATTAACAAATTTACGCGCAATGAGAACGCCACTTCTGAACAAGAAGTGTAAAGTGGAACGCAACTTAGCAACGTATGACCGAAGTGAAAACAGAACAAAGTAAACGTTTCTACATGCCACGCTAAACGCCACCAAATAGCTTCCACGCGGGCAAATATAGAGTCGAACCCGTCCCAAAAGCACACCTATTATTACATTTTTAAACTAATCTAGCAAGCAGACAAGCAGGGGTACACCATGTAGAATGACTCAAAGCTGTACCGTTCGGTATCACATTTTGGTGAACGGTTGGAAACGTTCTCGAGAGGCATATTATAATAACTCACTGTACTTAGCACCACACTCTACCTTAACAGCTAAATGTAGACGCATTGATATGCCAGGGGACGTGCCTGTTGAAGTTAAAATAAATTCAGTTTTGTCTTAGTTGGCGGCACGATATGCCTCACATCATCGCTGTACCCACCGCAGTGGCTTAGTGGCTTAGTAATTATGGAGTTGCGCTGATAAGCACGAAATTACTGGGTTCGATTCCCACCACAGGTGGCCACATTTCGATGGGACAAAATGCAAAAGCGCTCGTGTACTTCGATGTAGGTGCACGTTAAAGAACACCCGCAGGCCAAAATTATTCCGGAGTGCCCTAGATGGCATCCCTCACAATCAAATCGTGGTTTTGATGCATAACAGCCCTGAATTTAATTTTAATTGCGTCAGGACGGCAGCGCTGCACCGTCCTTTGTAAAGGTGCCCATGGTCCATGTGCACATAGAAGATATGCGGGAATATTTAGATTGACACGCAGTTTCAAAGATTAGACGGGACATGCGTCGTTTCCGACTTGGTCGATACGCGTCAAAAGGTAACACAACAATGAGTAAAACAACGGCTACATCAGAAGAACAGACAAAACTGTGTGCGCTTGAAGAACTCAAAGAAGAAATGCAACTTTGCCAGACGCCACCGAAACCTGCTATAGATCCGACACATGCGTGGTTTGGAGCTGCTCGTTCTGCTAAAACAATGGCATTTTGCCTGGCTTCATTTAGCAACAAACAAGCCCCTTTATTATACTTACGCAACATTTGATCAAAGTTGAAGCGAAAAAAAAAGGTTCATTTCAAAAACTTCATATCTAGCATTCCGCAATCGTTTCATTTCTACAACCCATCACTGGTACGTTCCCTATTAGCCCCAACAGAAAATAAAGAAAGAAAGAAACAAACAAACAAAAGAAAGACAGAAAGAAAGAAAGAAAGAAAGAAAGAAAGAAAGAAAGACCGGGCAGGCTGATCGATGCGCAGATGTTCATACTGCAATAAAATGTAAATGAAAATATAGCCTCCGCTATGCAGTGCTGGTTACTGCAGAGACCTCTTACGTAAGCAATCCAGGATGCTGCACCACTTTGCAGCAGCCCCGGCATGCAGCCGCCTCGGGTACCGTCTAGATAGCAATCTCCATAGTGCCGCTGATAAGGATGCTACGAACCCGTTTTGGCTCAACTACTCAGCCTGCCCCCTGTGTTGTCAGTGCCAACGCGGCGTGGTCCACTTTCTCTGAGAGCCTAAACCGGCGCACCCTTTTCGACTTCCGTGCGCTGACGTCAGGCCGTGTAATCTTTTCTCCCGCCTACGTAAAGCGTTTCTCTCGTCGGTCTACAAGACGATGTTCTCGTGTGCCAATATTTGCAAAGCTCAATGCCGCAGATGGATCGGCATACTTGGAACTTTCGAAGCCTAGCGTATGTTCCCGTTGCACGGCAGCTATTGAAAGCATAGGCATATGCGCCTACGCATGTTCACATAGGGGTGCCTATTTATCCTGTAGTGCATCAAATGGCCGCGGACACTGCGGTAATTACAAGTTGTGTAACGCTGCCCAGCTGATAAGCCACTGCCTCCCAAGTCTACATAAACGTGTTTTTCCGATCCTTAGAGATGCCCGCGAATACACGCAAAGTGCTATAGTGGCCAGTCGAGCGGCAATTTTGCGTGTATTCGCAGGCTTCCTTTCACGCTCGGATAAACACTTTATGTAGCACGTATTGGGCAACAGAAAGCTATATCGGGAGTTTTTAATGTTGCTGCAATAATGTTCTCATTGACACTTTTAATCTAATTGTAGTATTCGAGAAGTTGATTAATTATTTAAGATTATCTCATTAGGCAGAATCTAAAAAAAAATAATCTGAGTATCTGCAAGCGACGGCAAACAACATTTCCTTGGTTCTGTCCAGCTACGTAGCATTTGCATATTTTTAATGTCTGGCCCAAGTAAAGTGAAAACACCCTCTATTGTTGTTTCTGCTATCGGAAAAGGAGCACCTGTCAACATTATAGGGCAACGACATCTCGTTCTTTTATTTTTATTTCGACAAAAGCAGAATGGTAGCTAGTGTGATAGATGGAAATCAGTACATTTTTAGGCTATCAACAATAAAGCCCACAAATAACAGTAAAGGATCAAAGGGGCCGATTAGAGGTCGCGCAAGCTAAATTATTAGCTGCCGGTAGGAATTCAGTAACTAGAAATAATGAAAGTCTTCTAAAAATATTAAGAGCTTAGACATTGGCAAACAAGTGAGGAAGTAATTAACTATTCGTAACAATTTAGTAACTAGAAACACTGACACTTTTATAAAAAAAACGTAGGTAGGCATTAGACATCGGCAATCAAGCTCAGCAACTTGATAACCCCTCTTTGCAATTTTAAGAAAGTCCCGCCGTTTTGCATGCCCAAACCACGATCTGATTATGATGTACTCGTACGCCGTAGTGGTGGGCTCCGGAATAATTTTGACGGCCTGGCGTTCATTAATGTGCAGCCAATGCACGGCACATGAGTGTCATTGCACGCCAGTTCTTTCGGAATTCGGCAACCGAGTCCGGGATCGAATTCGGGACTTCAAGCTCAGCAGCACAACGCAAAAGCCACTGGGCCTCTTTGCAATTTTCTGAAGACGCAGTCGGGGTTCTGAGGCGCTCACTTCTGTTAGTCACAACCATGTGAAGCGCCAGGCAATGAAGTCCTAGAAAGAGTAGCGGAAGGTAAATGTTTTGCTTAATTGAAATGTAGAAATAATGAAGCAAAAGGAAATGAAAGTGGGCGAAAAGGTAACTTGCCGCAGGTGGTAAGTGAACCCACAAAATAAAATATTTCGTCCATCCAAGAGAGTGATCGGTATCGGTGACAGCGGGATCGCACCTTCATGCGAGACAGTGACGAAGTGCAAGCAGCCTGTCAACTGAGAAACCTTTTTTCAGAAAAAATAAATATGGCTTACAATGCAACAGCAGTGGACAACGGCGTTGGAAAAGCGGCCGCAGCTTACACTGTGTTGCCGTTAATATACATCTATACACCGTTTGCTTTCTCAACAAAGCGAGAAAATTACACAACCACAAATAGCAAGCACAAATAACTTCCAAATCGTAGTGCAATTTGCTAGTCGGCATGTCAGTGTACTATGGTAACGCTGACAAGTGCCGACAAATCAAGTACCGGTTTTAAAATGTTGTTCCCGTTAAACTTTGTAGCACGCACTTAAGCAGCCAAGTGACCTTACGTTCCGGCGCCACGCTTCGCGGGAGTTAGCTATGTGAAAAATATGCTATTTCTAATACTTAGGTGCTTGTCTTCTTTTAAATTATGTAATTAAACCCATGCGATATATGTACATTACGCAATCCGTTTTATCTTGTGTTGTGCACTGTCGAGTAGGTCACATTATTCGATTGGACAGCAAATCGGCACCTACGGCTACAACACCTCAGAAAGGTACGGTGTTCTGCGATGCCAAATCAGCGTTGCGGGCGCTAGAATGTATTTTGAGGAAACGATCCTACTACATGCTCATGTGAGAATTCACAGAACTTCACCACCCTGCCCAGCGAAATGGCAACATTATCACGCTTCAGTGGGCGCCTGATGACTGTGCTGTGATAGGCAATGAACTCACTGACAGTGAGACAAGATTAGCAATATCTACGTTTAGGAATGTGCGGGTTGGCCACTCGGAGTGCGACCTCACACTGATCACTGATCAAGGCACTCATGCAGGACCTTAATATGATACAGAGATCTCATGCCGACAACACCTATAGACGCGTGCATACTCTGAGGTTCTGCCTCAGTGACCTGCTGCAAAACGTAAAAAAGAGCCTGCAAAAAGAGCCTGCATCAGGATTCGGCTGGGCGTTCTATTCACCCACCGCTACGCACGCCTCTTCAGACGGCGGAATAGGCCTTACTGTGAACACTGTCAAGATCCTGAAACATTGCAATATATATTATGTGATTGCCCAGTCTGGTTCTGCAGAGGTGGACGCCGGCCAGTTTCCTGGACAGCGTAGGCAGTCAACGGACAACGTACGGACAACGGACAACGCCCTGGACAACGTACGCTGTCACAGGGCGCTATTCTCAGCACCAGATCTGATACTGCAACTGCCAATGCAGACAACGAAGGATCCTTTTCAAGATCCTGCATTACCCGGGACAAGACGAGCGGCTTTAGTAGGTCCGCCGTCGAATCTACATAACCATTCACTCCTCTTCTACTCTACATCATTCATCCCAAAACGTTCACTCACCTTCCCTCTACCGCTGTGCATAGTAGTACACAAGAACGCAGCAGATCAGATACGACCTATCCACTTTTGCTGTAAATAAAATATATCTCACCGAGTACTTCACGAGTGCCTTTGAAGCTTTGGATATTTAGACACACGGAAAACTACGTTGTAGTGTCTGGCAACGCATCCATAACGTTTCCCGCGAGGTATCATCGTGATGTAGCACCCAGTTCTCCTTGATTCACATTAAAGACATGTTTAGAAATGCAATGTATTGGGAATGTGCATAATGTTGAGGAAACCTTCCGTCAGAGTTGACGACAATATCATTTAATCGTGGACTCCTTTCGCGAAAAATTAAGAAATTCCACGAAAAGTAGATGACGCACGTTATGAACGGTTAAATACAAAAAAATAAACGATGTGTTCCAAAGCAAGAACATTTGGAAGCAGTGTGGCGTCAGAGATTACCTGTACATCTCTTCAATGCTATATACAAATGGAACGTCTCACATGATTAAACGCATACGCATTCGGAAATGCCGGCTAACCCAGCGTGGACGAAGCATCGGTTCGTCAACCTCACGACCTTTGGAGCAACACGCTCGCAACCATTTTTTCTTGCTTTCGTGAAAGACCTTTCGTGGAGAGGCTTCTTTCGCGGTACGTGGCCGACCGGAACCGACGTGGAAGTTCCTGTGATGCCATGTGCAGTTGCCTCACAATTTCGCCACACACGGACGAAGTACGCGCAGGGCTGCAGCGCGTCCCGAGAACTCCGTTGTCGCAGCCGGGCAAGCGAGAGCGAATGCAGATGAGGCCTGCCAACGGCGTGTTGTGCGATGTGGTGCCCGCTCGTTCACGCCTCGTTAATTAGGCCACTTCGTCAGAAGCAGCGTCCGTGCCAGCTTCGGTAGTCACACTGTTGCTTATTTCTTGCCATATCGAAGGCCTTCCCCGTTTAGATTACAGCTCGGTGCTTCAACGAATACAGTAGGTTGGTCCAACAGAACAGACATGTGGGCTCGTCGTTTAACTTAATTTCGAGGAACGCATTTCAAACAGGGACCAGGAAAACAAGGAGAACTAAGCGATGGGAAGATGAAACCAGCCCCTGACTCATCGCTTTTTCATTTGTCGTCTCCATAACTGTTGGCGCTGTGTTCCTCAAGATGGCAACAGTGGTTCCGCACTGATGATCACGCCATCACTCTTACGGAATTAGCGTTTCAGCCTTTGAGCGCAATAGCACGTATAAGGTGTGAAGACTTCCGTTCAGTATAGTATTACATTCTGCCTATCCAGGGGCCTGTTGATTCGTTTCCGAAATTTTGCCATACGTAAACTTGTTTTACGAACCAGACGCAAACATATAGATTGTCGTGCATGCAACCCAACGCTTTGGCACTCCATTACAGCATTAACATTGCTATGGATTCCAGGTGCTGTGTGCGAGTGGACGTGTGCAACTGACGATTCAGCGCCTCTCACACCCGGCAACGGTGGCGCTTAGGAGATAACAGTAATGAGGAACGGTGTAAAGCCGTTGAATTACGACTTTGCATGTCGAGACCTATAGTCTAGACTCCGAGGCACAGTTTGTAAGGCTGCAGAATGCACCTTAGTAAAGAGTAGCAAACGATTTCAGAGCAAGCACAACGAGTGGCTTAGTTTGCGGTTGCAAGTATCAGTGATAAAACAACAATAGGTCTGACTTCTGCGATAAACAAGGATTCTTGCTGGAGCTCACCATATTAACAACGTCACATCTGCCATTACATTTGGCTCATTTACAAACGGGAAGGTACCCGGTATCGTTGTCATGAACTTTGCAGGCGAACTGTCAGGTGCACAAACACGAAACGAGTGTTGACGGAACAAAACACACTTTAGTCACAGTCACAAACAAAGACAAAGTACACAACTACATGCAGTGAGATAAGTGTTGTTGACACGGAAACACTGCCGTTGGGGACGTCGAGGCGGCGTGCTTCACTAGGCCCAACTTCCTCGCGTAGACAGGTGCCAACGAAGTTTTGGAAACGCTTGGTGCGGACAATCCTTTCCTTCACTAACTGCCGGCGCGGTTGGCTGAGGCCTCGAAACCCAACACGCAGTTGATGATGATGATGGTGATGATCATTTGACATAGCTCGAACCCACTAAGGGGGATATTCCAAGATTCGGGCGGCAGGAGGTAGGTAAAGGAAATTCTTATGTGAAAACAATGAACGCAAAGTAAAAGAAAAACAAAGGGAAAAGAGCAAAAGAACTACTAAGCGAGCGAGCTGTCACACTAACTGAAAGGCGAATGATAAAAGAGGTTACAATCAAGGAGAGAGTTAATATTAGTAAAGAATTTGGAGAAACCAATGTAGGTGAAATGAATGCAGATCTGATATGTAGAATAAAGATACAATAATTAGCGTGGTAATCGTTTTGTTCCATTTAAATGATCAAATACTGCGCAACAAACGTCTCTGTGACTATAGTCTAGTGTCGAGGCCCCAAATGATAATAATACTGGTATGCTTAATCCTAATCTAATTTTGCCGAGTGGAGCTTCGAGTAACCTCTTTATCTGGTGCGAATATCGTCTGCGTGATAAAAAGTAGCGTTCCATTGATTCTATTTCCTTACAATTGTGGCATACAGGGGGCATCATCAGACCAACGCAGTTGCTACTGTTTTCATTATTGTTGTTGTTGTTGTTGTTGTTGTTGTCGTCGTCGTCAGTCGTCTAACAAATAAGACCACCCGTCTTCTCGACAAACTAGCAGGCTTATTCCCCTCTGTTAGCCTGCACGTTTTTTTTTCGTCGTTTAGAGGCCCTGTCTTTGAATTAGACAGTTTACAGGGTGTCCCAACTATCATGCACCAATATTTAAATATACAAACACCACGTATCTGGACAGAACCAAGGTAATGTTGTTTGCCGTGGCTTCGAGATACTTTTATTATTACATAAGTAGGCGGCTTATGTTATAATTAAGTGAAAAGTCTGAATGAGAAAATTGTAGAGCAATATGAAAAACTCCCGATACAGGTTTCTGTTGCTCAATACGAGCTACATGAAAGAGTTTTGCCGAGAGTGAAAGAAGCCCGCGAATACACACAAAATTGCCGCGCGACTGGCCGTTCGAGGCACTCTGCAGAAAAATGCACTGACGTTCTAGTTACTTTTGTGCTTCAATGCGTGAAACGACGTTTTGTTAAGAAAGTAACTGGAAAGCCCAATGCATTTCTCCGCAAAGTTCGGGAATTTAAATCTCGAAACTGGTGTCATCCGGAGAATTCGTTCGAAGTGGATCCTTAAGACAGCGGTCACTATTAGCTGAAATAAAACTACCTAATGATTCTAGCTCATAGAATAATTACAACTTTGTCACATCGCTGTAATTCGCGTAACCGTGAAATGCCGATAAAAGCAATCTAGTCTGAAGCACCGGATGATCCTACTAACATATTGTAACTGAGTGGCCAAGCTAGCCTAATTGAAGGCATTAACTTTTCGCATTTTCAATGAATCAGAAAAATAAAAATGGGCTATAGAGTGTGCATTAAACTTGCCACTTTACCTTTGTTGTACAGAAATGCAGACTTTTTTTTAACCGGTGCAAGATTCGCAGAGATGCGGTATTAATAACTGGATCAACCATATTAACAAGGTAGGTGGAACACAACCGAAATATACACAAATTACCCCGAGAAAGTGTGGAAACATAGACTGTGTGGCTGAGTACCAGTCCCCATTGAATGATAGTTAGCGCTTCTTTCATGTAAATAGAAACTTTGTGCGCATTTCGCGCAAGAATTTGGCATTGGAGGGCAATGCACGATCAGGAGAGTACAGACTAGGTCTGCACTTAGTCCAAAAAGACTAGCTGCAATGACCGGTGGTGAATATCCACCAAACTGCAAACATTGTAACTGCCTCCTGGTGGGCCAAGATCACATCTTACAGGGATGCAAAAAGAACCCTCCCCCGAGAGAACTCTTTAGGCGAGCTCCTTCACCAGAAGAATGGGAGAAGAAGACGAGAACTTACAACCCGGAAGACCTAATACGGTTGGAGGAATGGGCTGATAGCGTCGCGGCAAAACAGAGTCCACGCTAGCCCACTCCGATGGAAAAGAAAACTCCACTCAACCTCGATAATAAAAGTTTATTCTCTCACTCTCTCTCTTCATGCAAGCTAACGGATAATACTTTCATTTGGCGTCGAGAAACGCGCGCGGTTTCCTGTCGGCCCCCCGTCGTGAACTGCAACACAGCGGCCGGCAGTGCAGAGTCACGTGGGGTGCGCTGACCGAGACGAAGTGATATCTATTGAATTTGCTCTTGTTGGTTAGCATTTGTGACATTTGACTTCGTGCTCGCGACTTCGGTGGTCGCAATATGCGAACGCCAACTGTTCATGTGTAAGCAAGCCTGTGTGTATAAGATCGAAATGAGCTGCGGTATAAGCAAGAAACTGATTCAATTTACTTTGGTGTTCTTCAGACGCCACCTATAGAGAGTACGTACGAAGGCCGCATATTCTGCAGGACGTCTATGGCCAGCGAAATTTCTTTTTCTTCTTATTTCTAGGGTTTTAAGTGCCAAAACCAGTTCTGATTATGATGCACGCCGTAGTGGAGAGCTCCGGATGAATTTCGACCGCCTGGGGCTCTTTAAGGTTCGCTTCAACGCACGCACACGGGCATTTCCGCATTTCGCCTTAATCTAAATGCGGCCGCCGCGTCCGGGGTTCGATCCCGCGACCTCATGCTCAGTAGCGCAGCGCCTTAGCTAACTGAGTCACCGCGGCGGGTGGCCAATAAAATTTCAATCTATAGCGTCACCAAGAAATAGGATGTCGCCTATAGACATCCGGGTGCCTACGCGTGACATCAGGCCAATCTTTTTCTGGTTATGACGATGGCCGCTGTGAAAACGTAGCGCCCGCGGTGGAGGCCGCTTGCGAGCCTAACCCGCTAAACACACCGCTTATAGACGGCGAAATCATTATCTGGCTAGCTATACGCTAGCTTTACCCAGGAGAGAGAGAGAAACGAGAAGGGAAAGGTAGGGAGGTTAACCAAGGACGTGCCCGTGAGACAGACAGAAGAAAATGGAAAGGCAGGGAGGTTAACCAGATGGGAAGATCCGGTTTGCTAACCTACGCTGGGGAAAGAAGGGAGGGGGAGGTAAAGTGACAGCAAAGTAGAGGTACGGAAAGAAAGGATCACAGACACACAGTCGACCACAGCTGGCACAGCACAGTAGCACTTGCGGCACTATAAACATCTGTTCAGGCTACAGCTGCTTGCCCAAGTCTGGAAATGACCCAGGAAATGACTAAGAATGTAGTATAGAACATACGCGCTGATGCGGATTGAGACAGAATCGGATAGTACTGAGTAAAGGCCACCTCGCGGACGACTCATTAAGCGCGCGTGCCTAGCATGCACTTATTTAAAATGAATATAGCTCTACGGACAGTAGGCCTCTATCGCTGCATACAAGCTGCGTTCATCCGATTGCAAGCGAGCCTCTTAGCGTGTGCAAGGTGTTACCAGAAGTCCTTCTCGTCTGAACTGGTATTCTATGCACCCATCCAGAAAACGCCGCAAGAAACAAAGCGACGTAGAGAGAAGTGGACCAATACAGTAGTTCCCTTCTGCGTCCCTGTGCACGTATTCTTTCATGCTGCTTTGTTCATAATCACGGATTCATAACACGCCCAGACTTCAGCTTCTTGATGTTTTACAAAAATAGTTTGAGAGATCGTTTCAAGATGACGTGGGTGATCATGGCAACAGTGCCCGATAATTGAGTGCACGGAAATATAAATCTCACTGGAGCGTGGCAAGTTCCTTTTTCTGACAGCAACACATGCACGAATTGTTTAAGTTGAGTCCTTTCTTGCTGATAACGGTTTTGCTGTACTTAATAGCACGCTTCCTGGGGCGTACACTGTACATTATCGGTGAGATTCGTCATTTCCTCGACTAATGATGATGAAAAAGGTTTATTAAAATATGGATAGCTCATCGGCCAGCCTCGACTGATAACATTTCACTTGTACTCGTATATATTCCTGTGTATAATTGATCGTAAAAAATAAATAATGCGGTGTTACCTGCCGAAACCACGATCTGATTATGAGGCACGCCGTAGTGGGGGGCGCCGGAATAATTTGGACCACCTGGGGTTCTTTAACGTGCACCTAAATCTAAGTACACGGGCGTTTTCGCATTTCGCCCCCATCGAAATGCGACCGCCGTGGCCGGTATTTGATCCCGTGATCTCGTGCTTTGCAGCCCAACACCATAGCCACTAAGCAACCACGACGGGTTAAAGTGATTGTACTGAATATAGCTGGTTAATATGCTTTTTTAGTCTGCAGCGAGTGTCATCGGCCTGCGAGACTCATTGTGATCTCTACGCTGCTGCAGTGATGTTTTCACCCTTGTATTTTTTTTCATGGCTTCGGACTTTTTCCCTCGCGTTTAGCCTGTGCGCAAAACCAAAGTCACCGCGCGCGACAGCGTGGACTTTCTAACAAGTTCAGCCGTCCGCTTGGATAAGCAGTTTTCAGTAACGAACCGAGATCATCAGGCGGCGTATTGACCAATCTTTGTACGACTTAGGGTATTGCCACATCATTTTCAATGATTCTGCTAAGTTTTCTAACTCCTAGAGGAAAAACACTCACATGCGAAATGAGCTGTGCGTAAGCCTGTGCGTAAACATGCTATAATATGCGCTAAATACTGGTCTGGTGTGCATTAGAGCACCTATACAAACTGTCTGCTCTGCTCAAGTTGACTAGAGTGGCGCACAGGCGAGGTATTTCAGAGCATCGAAAGTATGACTCGCCCGTCCTAGTCGCTTGCCCCATGCAGCAACATGTTCAGATATTTAACACTCAATATGAGCGTGTCAAACAAGCACGTGGGCTATATCTTGTTTGGTTTTCAAGGTGGTCACGTTCTGCTCCGGCATCGCATCAAGAAACGCAATACGCCCGCTGAATTCATAAACACGTGCGTCATAAAGCACCTATGATGAATCGTGCTATATGGCAAGCATAATTGGAAGATTCTTAAGAATGCACTCAATGTGCAGATGCCGAACGATGCACCACTACGATAAACACACACCCCAACGCGATCAAGAAGCCAGTGTTTGTAACCAGCATTGGCAGATTAGGGGACGCCGGAGCAGATCATCGCTGCTAGAATAATTTCGGCCTTTTAGGTGGCACAACATGATGATACAATTTATTTTCGAAAAAAAAAGCACCGGCGTCAACAAGGTAGAGTACGTCGATATCACAATTTTCTATCCACCAATTGTATTTCACGAGGATGGTTGGCTCTAGTGAAATGTACAGCTTTTTCTCACGTTTGCTAAGTAAAGTCGTGATCAGATAACTATAACAGCAAATATCTAAGCAATTCTTGTGATAACTATTATCAGAATATTTACAGATGCAGAGTCTGAGCCTTCGTTTGCAGGGTAACACTCTATCATATACTGAAGGCCGTATGAAGCAAATTGTCTATTAACAAAAGCAGCGGTTATTGTTGGACGTTCGGGTCTGAGGCATTTATTTCATCCTTATTTCACGCGGCTATAACGTCGTTTTCGATGAACTTGCGCAAGGCTTTTCTAAAGCAAAGTTATAATCACAATACACATTTCATTTCCAACCACTTTACATCTTATAGTGTAGTGAACGAGATGGGGACCTTGTTTATTCATCTTACTTTCACTCAAATGTTTTTTTTTTTTGTAGCTCTCTACGCACATTACAAGGGCGCTGACGAGAACATAAAAAGAAGAAAAAACACAAGGAATACAAAAAGGGCGAAGAGGATCGTGACGCTTCTTGCACGACGTACAAGCAATCGCGGTGCGCATCGGCCTCATTGCTAGTGTTCGCATGTGCTAAGAACACGTTCCGAGCACGACAACGTACACGGTCCCGTTCATGACAGCAAACACTTGTCAATGTTCCTCGGGGCACTCCTTGGCGTCGATGATAGGCCTGGTCGTAACGCGAATTCGTCACGAGAAAGGGTGCCAGGTGCTCCAGTTTTTATGCTACCACGCCTACAGTTGGGAAACCTTCGTGCGTTCGAAGTTCGTGCGGAAAATGTCTAATGGTACGACCACGGGTACGGCGCTGTTATTTATCGGCTCTTGTTTGCTTTTCCGCCGGTCGTCTTCGACGCTCTGGTGACCTAGACAGCGAATATTCTGGTCCTGCATCTGCCATCGAGAAAGCGTGCGAGATCGAAATATTTATCTCAAAACCCATTCTTTAGATGACCTGCCTAGTTCCGCAGTTATTCTTTTTTTTGTGAGTGCGTAATGTCATCATAAGAAACAGTAAGTTGTGCAAGAGTTGCGAAGAAAGTGGAGGAATAGCACATATCCTGGGGTAAAGCGCTGGCTGGATGTGTGTGCCGGATTTAACGTGGTATAAGAGAAAGTGCAGCTGCAGCGTAAACAATCAACTTAAGTGTTATAACTTATGTGTGCATTTTTCTGAATCTCATCTTTTCATAAGTGTGTCCTTTTAGCTAAATAAATGTCATTTGTAGTTGACAAATTAATGTGCAACTAGGCCTTTACTACTGTTCTGCTATAGCCTAATTATGTCTCGCTCGCTCTGTAATTCTGTTGACTATGTTTTACTGTGTGACATTTCATTGTTGAATGAGCTGTCGCGTTCAAAGCGTTCGGTTTGCTTCCTAGGTCATATTGTAACACTATATTACTATATTAGCACATTTCTTACCCTACATATTTTGTTTATGTATTCACATACGTATTCTAACTAATGTATCAGTCATAATTTTTTATTCTACTCTCCCCCCTTACACTATGCCTCTAGGGGCCTGTAATGTATCTTTATATAACTAACTAACTAACTAACTAACTAACTAACTAACTAACTAAATAAATAAATAAATAAATAAATAAATAAATAAAAAGGTAACTTTTTGTCTGCTATGCGGCCCACCAGTTCCAATGCCTGTTGGTCGCTAAAAGTATAAAGATATTATTCAACAAGCACTATAGTGTAATCATCAGACCAAAGGTATACAAAGTAAAAGCTTTTCAGAAACAGATATCAATACATTTTCTGTGGAATATCCAATTATGTCTCAGCGAGGGATGAAAGTTCGTATGAAAGCTTCTTGATGAGCACACGGTAATTTGCGCTGCAGTACACCATAAGCATCATATGTTAAGCCCCTGACATGCTGTCCGCCGGCTCGTGAAAAAGTGTCAAGGGTACAGGAAAAGCCTTTAAAGCAAATTATATTAAATACACAATTGCTCGTATAAGTTCCCGCTCAACTAAACTAAAGATAATTTTTCAAAGAACAAAAATTGTATCGCAAGTGAAGAATAGATTCGCTATTTTATCTGCCTAATTGATACAAAACAAACTGAAACGCTTCCAATGACCTAGAGGGAAATGTTAATTTTAGCTCCACACCTAACAAATAACGCTCTTGTGATAATACCTATAAACCACGGCCGTCAAGGACATCAAAGCGCAAAAGTGATATAATATGCACAACTCCAAGTGTTACCACTATTTTGATAACCACACTGCTGCAAAACGACAAAATGAAGCAACACTAACCTGCTCTGTAAACGAACATCATCTGTGCACTTCGAAAGCTCTGTTAGGTAAAACTTAAAATATTGTAATCCATTTCTTTGTCATCAATGGCAAGGCTGCAAACTGTATGCATGAGTTTCCTTATGGCTCCCATTTTCGGCAATATTGGTGTAATCACCGTATGGCAAAATAAAAGTTCTCCCTCTAAATTTCACTATATAATGTCTTCCTTTCGCTTAAGAGGGACAAACAGACAGACAATGAACTTTTATTAAGGTCCTGAGGGACTAGCCGGCGGAGACCCGTTGGGGCCGCTGGCTGCTCCCATGTCGGAATCGGGAGGCCAAGCCTCTCCACTCTTTCACGGGCCCTCTGGACGGCCATGGACTGGAGCTTGAGTTCCGTACTAGGGACAAATATCATTTTTTATATCTGATAAAAAGTACCTCCAAGTTGCCCCCTTGTATTTCAGTAAGAGACTGCTAAATTGAATTCGCATATGTTAGTCAGACACTGTTCCACGCAACCTTTGCAAGAGGAAAACTTGCTTTGTAGTCATTCAGCCGCTGTGAGAATTATGAAAAGTACAGCCGTGTCAGCAGCTGCACCGAATTGTACTAATCTCGGTGCATCTACCTTCATGATGCCCTGTGATCATCATCCGACATCCCCTCATCCCCTTCCTTGGGGCAGCAGCACCGGCTCGGGATTTTTTAAGCGCATTTCATCCAACAATTCATACTATAGTTACGAAGTTGCGAAGAATTTCTCGCGCGCATCGTTTTATCTGCTCCTAGAGACAATCTAAGAATGATACGATGACGCTGTTGTCGGCAGCGAACATTACGGTGTGTGACTCGTAGTTATGAATCAGTGGGTATGGAGTTGCTGCTGGGTGAAATTTTCAGGGTTTATTTGCAGGCCATCGCTGTTGCCCGTAATTTATTTTTGATCGCATCGAAGTGTACTGTCAGGCCTATGTGGCATCATTACAAGCATGTGGAAAAAAATACTTGCACATAACATACATATCAAGTGATGGTTGTTTACAAAATACATGGCAAATACGCATGAAAGTATATACTACGATTAAGATTATAGCATTTTTATTACAACTTTTTTCTTGAAAAGAGACACAGAAAAAGAGAGAAAGCAGTAGCTTGTGAAAATACAAAACTTTTGCTCCCTGGAACAGGAGAAAAGAAAAAGGACATGTCAGCTGAAGAAAGCACAGCACAAGGCATCACATCACACACAAGTAAGGAGCACTACATGCAAATTAATAAAATATGTATTAAAATACAAAGACTGTAGCACAAGTTGTGGCGCTAAGACGGCTTGATGGACGTGTTCCGCAATATTTCCTATTGTACGTATGTAGGATGGCACATAATGAAGGGCTCTAGCGATTTCACTTTTGCACAACTTATACATTAACACGAAAACCCGAATATCTTGTCACTTAAATAAAATGTCAAACAGACGTTTATGGTGCATTGTTCAGCTTAACGGCACCTATAAATAGTGTCGGCGCACTGAGTTTAATGAATTCGGAGGAGCCATGGACAAAATATTTAGCCCTATACACATTTGCTCGAGTAGGCAAATAAGCAAATCCTCGCGGTGGCTTCAAATCAGGCGCGTTAAACCATCACATTCAAAACTGAACCAGATCGTCCTGTCACGACGTCTCTCATGCAATACTTTAAAAAAATGAAACCCTGATCAATCGATTATCCATCTTGATCGAGCCCTGAGCCTACCGCTCAGCCGCAGGACGCTATACCAACCGACCCACCACGGCCGTGTCCGTGGGAATATATAACCACGAATGGCTACATAAACACGCTGCAGTGCGTGCGACGGCGAATAGCCCAGAAAAGTGAGAAAATGCAGGCTGCATTACAGAATTTAGCCCTCACAATAGCTAAAATAAGAGAGAAAAAAAAGGCCCACAGTTCGAAACTAGCCGCATGCACTACAGAGAGAAAACACTACACCGAGGTATGGTCACTCCGGCTGGACGAGTCGGTATCGAAAGCGTAAACGGAAGTGTAGGACGCCTTTCCTGGCTAGCGAGGTGCTCCTGTTTCTAGGCCCACTGGCGATGGCATCGTTCTTACGGCGTATCTTGCCAACGATCAAGTGAAAGCGCCTATTTTAGTAGGCTCTTATTCGCTCTTTTCGTTCACGTATCATGTTTGTCTGCTTCAAGCAGGGGCCGCCATATGTTTTTCTTTTCTGACGGCCCACATACTGGAAATCTTCAGACTACTTATTTTATGCTTTGTTATTGTTACACTAGTTCGTTACGTTGTCATCTATCGCCTTCCGTTGCCGACATCCGCCACTGCTTCCTTTCTTTTACTCGTGCCTTTGATTAGCTTCGTACGCTGTCCTGATTGAGGACGCTATGCAGAAGGCCGTCGACTTTTCAGTGTCACCACCAGATAAACATATTGAATGAATGAGCACATGTATTATGAAACTGAGTTAATGAAGCCCACAGTGGCCCACCGTTTGAAACATGCATGTATTGCTACCGGTAGAGATATAAATGAAAATATATTTGCAAGCTTCTTACCACGAACTGCAGCACAACCAAAATGGCGGATACTCTCTATTCCCAATAGTTGTTTTTGTTTCTTTCACACCGTTTTAACGTCGTCTTTGTCGCATTGCTCGTAGTCTTGATACAATATATATCTTCGTTATCGCACCAACTGTATAGTGAAAGTTACCATCTTGCATGTTTCTCGCATAGAAATAGACGGCTTTTTTTCTTCGAGAGCTCAATACAAAAAAGGTATCGGAGTGAATAAATCCAAGCTCTGTTAGGACTGTCATTTGATTCTGACAGGTAATTCCACAGAGATGGCCTGCACGGACATGGATGAATGTACAGCATCTCTGACGAAGACGGCCCAAAGAACACTTGGCCATGCGATGATCTCTCGGCAGGTGCTCTATATAACGAATGCGAGTCGGTTCCTAAGGATTGAACATTATGAGTTTCTAATTGAATAGATGTCGCTCTGTTGCGGTGATCTGCAGAAGTTTATAATATGCAAGCCATGCTTATTCCTTTACATCTTGTTGCCCTCATATGAGGATAGATGATATTACCTTTAATATTCGCTTTTAAAATCTCTACATATATATTTCATTTTCCAGTGTAGATAGGCATGTCATAACAAAAAAAGAATACCACCACTCAATATTTACTCACGAATTCGAGGGCCAACTATGCAGCCCGAATACTGCTTAGCTACAGAAACCAGTACACCAACTAAACTCGCCAATGTATTTCTTTTTTCGAAGCTTCTCGTGCACCGATATTAGCGTGTTCAAGCACTCTCTCCTGAGGAAATTTAGTAAAGGCTGCTTGTAAACGTGAAAGAGACCAATATAACGCAAAGAAACAAACGTTCCTGGCTACTTAACACACATTAAGAATGACAGTGAAGTCAATTTTAGCACGCACTGCTTTTTCCTTATGCCTGTCACACGCTCCAGTAAAGGGTCAGCAGTGCAACAGCTCGTCCGCTCTCAAACACCTGCAGCGCGCATTCGCATCACGCAGGGCGTCGAACAAGGTCATGGGTAGGCTGTCCTATTTATGGTGACCGCCACTGTCTGAACGATTCAGTTTCGACCATCCCGACTGGACTAGACATCTTTCACAGCTTAATGGTACAGTGCTTGTCTTACATCGTGTCCTTTGTGGGCAAGAAAACGTGAACAAAAGATGGGCTTCCGCACTCTCGTCTTCTGGGCTCCCGCCTCGATGCGTTAGAAGACATCGTGACAGATGGACGTCACAAGTATACGTTTCGTCGTCTCGGATGTTCAGAGTAAGCGCAGGTTTCTTCGCTATCTCCCTGAATGAATTCAGCGCAGCGAGAGCTGCCGTACGCATATTTCGATTGGTTCACGGCGATGCCTTTGAGGAAGGACGGAACGATGATCGCCCCGTGATTTTGCCCGTACGAAAGCAGCCAAGAAGTCGTCGCCTAGTCTAGAGGCTATGAAGTTGTGGAGGCAATGAAGTCTAGAGTTTATGAAGCAGCCAAGAAGTCGTTGTGCGACTTCTTGGCTGCTTCATATTCTATAAACTTCATATTCTCTAAACTTCATATCCTCCACAACTTCATAGCCTATCGACTAGGCAAGCTGCTGAGTGCTGGCGTAAGAGATTAGGTGAATAGAAGACCCACCACTGTAGCTTAGCGGATAATGGCGTTGCGCTGCTGAGCTCGCGGACATGGGTTCGATCTTGGCCGCTGAGGCCGCATTTCGATGGGGCCATAATTCTAAAACGCTCGTGAACTTTAAACGATCCCACGTGGCCAAAATAAATCCGTAGTCCCGGATGACGGGGTCTCTCCTAAGAAGTCGGCGATTTTGGCAGGTGAAACCACAGAGTTTTATTGATGAAGGTGAAAAAAGACACTGATGATGTGGCTAATTAGAAAAATATGCTAATTTCCATCAATAACAGAGCAAAAATGCAGCAAACATGCATTGAAGTCGCGCGTCGAGCTCCTTTTCTCAGAGAAAATCCGAACCGAAGCCTCACACAACACTGCACGCGTGACACACACGCATATCTTGTCCGCGTCGTTTCCATCAGTGCAAAACCAATTCTGAAACGCACAGATATCAGCCACACTCTTTCTGAGATATCTGGATTAGGTTGTACGAGCCCGGGAGCAAATTGCGCACTCATAAAGCATAACGCTCATCAAGTCCAGTCCGGCGGCTGAATGTCATAATAACGACAAATATTAGAAAAAAAGACGGATTTCGTTCACAGACCAAGTCAAAACTTTGTTGATGTTGGTGCTAACTGCCCCGACCAGTGTTCTTCGATGTAGATTACTGCCGCTAATGACGCCGCCGCACCGTTACAAATGAAGCCGCAGGCTCTGATAAACGATCGCCTTCTTGTATTTACTTGCCGTAGAGATAGCTTTGTAAAAGGCCACGATTTACGAGCCAGATGACGGTCGCGGCAAGATGAAAAAAAAATGGAAAAAAAATGACCTAGGACGATACATGCATATAGCAGAATTGGCACAAACACAGAAAGCGGCAGAATCTAAACTGGTTCACTCTGGCTGGCTTCACATTTCCAGGTGACTCTACGAGAATACTGGAGCATGAAAACATTTGACTGGAGCGTTGTGGCCATTGCTAAGCATACATGTGCAGCGCGCTGGTTCACAAGGGGAATGAGATGCTGTTAGCACGAGATTTATGGTTTCATTAATGCGACCAAGTTTCCATAAAGATGGAATGTCAATATGATTGCAGTTATTAGGTAAATATATGTAGACCAAGTAAACGCGAAGACACGCACCTTATCTATGCCACATTTCTAGAACACTTAAAGAATTCAATCAGACAATTTATCAATGCACAGTACAACTTACATTGTAACATGACAGGCCTGCAGTTAAGCGTGAGCGCGTAATTTTAGGGCATTTCATTTCGACCGTATATTATTATGTCTTCTTCATGATGCACTGTAGGTTTAACATTACAGTCGTTAGGCAGTTTGTTCACATATGAATGAGAAGAATTTGACATAGAGCTCGGGGAAGTGAATTCACAGGTTTTTATCGCCGTAGTGGCTTGTTCACTCAAATGAGCTTACTCTTAGAGCACAAGTGTGATAAATGTACAGAGCGAGAGGAGCACTCTCGCACGCTGTTTCTAAAATCTAATCTTGGATATGATGATGAGGAGCATTTATTGACATGCCCTGATTTAATTAGGTATGCTATACATGTTTCTGAATCTAGCATTTTTGTAAGCATCCCCTTATTGTTTTTTTTCTTCTTCCTCTAAACTTTTCTATCTACCTTGTAACGCTACCTATGACTAACAGATCCGGTCGTATCAATCTCTTCCCGGCTTTTTTTCCACCAGTACTCTAAAAGTCTCTTGCTTATCTCCGCTGCTGGAAGGTTGACTCTTCTATCCACTTTTAATCCAAGCGCTTCTGTAAGGTACGTTACCTACGGGTCTCACTGGGATAATCCCTTTTCATTCCATTAGGATGTGCTGAGTGGTCTCCGGATTTTCGCTGCAGCATGCACATGCCTCATCTTGCTGCGAATATTTGCTCCGGTGTGTTTTTGTTCTTAGGCAACCACCCAGAACTTCAAATAGCAAGGCTCTGGTCTTTGTGTTATCGTACAGATTTTCTCTTCTAAGTTCTTTCTTCCCAATCTTGCGAATTGCCATGAGCTTTTTTGTTTCCATTCTTTGCATCCAATTCCCTGTGTCTGTTTCTCTTCTTTTCTTTCTGATGACTCCTAGTTGCCTACTTACACTTTCAATTACCCTGTACTCGGCTGCCAACTTTCTCGACCTGTTCCTCCATTCTCTGTCCTGGCTTTTCAGATCGTTTGCACAGCCTGCGCAGCCTATAGGTGCCATTCGGAATCACGCACGGAGGCTACAAGGCGACACCCTTATCTGTAACGTGCCACGCCTACACGTAACGACGTGCTTCTAACGTCGAGCATGACTCTGAACTTTTACACGGGGGCAGTTTTGCAAGCTTTCGCTTCCAAACACGACCAGGCGAAACAAACTGCGTTTACGCGACTGGTTACGAGGCGAGACTACAAGGAGCGCCGGCGGGCGCCAGGTTTTGGTCGTTAACGCAGGCCCAGAACCAGCTGGCCGTCCGCGTTCCACTTTTCACTGCTTACGTGTACCGGTCTTCGTATACGCAAGGGTTCGGCCGCTCCTTCGCCGAAGCCTACAGCGGGCCAGGGCGCGGCTTGACCCCGAACAGAGAGCGAGCGCCGCACCACGTGCCACTCGATTGACACCGGGCAAGAAAGAAACCGGGCGCGAGCCGCAACGCGGAAACGAAGCGGCTGCAGCGTCGTTGACTGTCGTCGGTTGCCGGGACGCGCATGCCGAGGGCGGACCCACAAAAAAAAAAAAAGAAAACCGTCGCCACTGCCGCTGCCACGCTTCGGCCATTGTCCTTGCTAAGGTCAACCTTCCTTTGCTTGGTTCGGGTTTGCTCAGCTGCTGGCTGATGTCTTTCTTTCGGGGGCGGCCTTACAGTTTTGAACCTTACCACTTTCTTTCATTTTTCCGCCGGCCCAGAAATCATCACGACCCCCGCTCGTGAAGTAAACGGGTTCGAGCGACCGCCTTCGCACAATATTGCGCCTTCGCTCGCGTGCCACGAATTGTCCCTTAGGATTCTTCACTCGTTGTTCTGCCCTCGTAGCCACCTCGCTGACACTGCGGCAGCCAAACAGACTCTTGGTTACCCCTTTCATGCCCCTTCCATCATCTGGAGTCTCTAGACAGTGTGCTGGCGCGGTTCCTTCGCACTGTGACACTCGGCCGCTCTTTTGTTGACGTTTGACGCCGTTCCCGTTCATCGCGCCCCGTATCGCGGTGTCACGTTGCAAGCGAGGAAGCGCGTCGCGGTGTCGATCGGCCGACCGGGTTTCGCTCGGCTTGTGTGAACACAACGACACGCGACGGCGAGCGTATGCCCGCCGAAGCGTGCCGCGAATCTGTAACGCGAGCATCGCCGAGCGATCGCGCTTCGCTGACCCAGGGAGACCGTAGCCGGCCGGCAGTGCACGAGAAGGGGACGAGGGGGACACGACGTATGTAGACTGTCGCGACACGTGTTTGCTGTGGCGGCGCGGTTAGCTCGCGCCTTACAATGTGCACTGCAGTCACCGGTTACTAAGAAAAGTAAACAGGAAGGTAACCTCGGAGAGGCGGCTTCTGGCAGACCACGCAGAGGAAAACTGAGTCACGCTTGCAATGCCGCCAGCGTCCCGGAGAGTGGTAACACCTTCGCGTTACCACTCTCTGGGCTGCCCATCCTTCCACAATTCTTCAAGGTGTGAAACTTTGTCGCTATCGAAGAATGCATAAGAGCTCTAATCTCTGCTCATCTCGACGGTCATTCGCGAATTCGATGTCAAGAGCGAAACTAACTCTTTCAATACTGCCTGTAGCTTTCCAATACAAAACATTACGGAAATGACCACACTTAATTTCTACAAAGCGTAGCAAAAGGGCGAAACCGTGTTCTTTGACAGTCGTACGCTGTAATACAAAAGTGTTCCGTGTCGCCAATAAAAATTAATAGTGCATACATTCCCTATTCTCGCGTTGTATTATTCGAGAATGAGTTGACGCTGATAGTGGTCACTGGGGCAAGTTAGAAATAGCAAACTATGAGGCATTAGGTTACTTTCACGATGTCCAGGCTCGAGCCAACGTTTGGCTAATATGTGAACTGCGTATTTCTCGTCGATCCAATACTCGCAACGTTCTCTGCCGGTTTCCATGCCATCGCTGAGGATCTCATCACTCATTTTTTCTGTAATAATCTGTCATATCCTTTCCGGTTTCGATGTTTCTGACGGGAACCTTCTTAGTTATTTTTTTCTACAGTGTTTTCCGACATGTCCTTGCAGATTTTCACGTCATTTTCAACGATACCATAAGGTTTATGTGCACAAAATCGCTATGGCTCATCGGGTAGCTAACGTCGCCATAGCTACCGCGAAACGTGTGCACAGGCAGCGCCATGGGGCTGGTCCCAGTAGCCTGCGATTGGGGAACGCCGTATAAGGGCGTCGAACCCTCTAGCGGGTGTTGGCTCAACCCGGGCTGTCTCATGGTGAATTCCGCTGGTCGATCTGGAGCACGTTTTCTTGCTCCGTGGCAAAGAAATTGAATTTCACTCGTCGATCTAGAGCAAGTTTGCGTTTTCCACTGGTCGATTGGGATCAACCCGCTCCGCGACGGAGCGCTCCTCGTTGATCGACAAAGCAGAGACGGATTTCACCAGAACTCTGAAGACGTTCGGCGTCACTTCCAGATTGGTCGGGTGGCTTGGCTGTTTTCAGCTCTTTTTCTGAGGCGTCCATCGTACATACCACGCTGCAGTGCCGGCAGACGCTGGTCGCGCCGGAGTCTCTATACCACAGCTACATGGAGCTTTGAAAGGCGTTTCACTCTGCTGCGTCTTTTGATACTCGGTGGCGGAAACAGTGATTTTATTCTCCACCGACCTGTAGTCGATAAAATGAAGAAAGAGCGGCAGAAACGATGCGAATGACGGTGCGTCGAGCAGACGACAGCTAATCAGCCCGTGAGCTCGCCTCAGCCAATGCGCGCTTGCCGAAACAACCGGAGCTTCAGGATAAGGCGATGGCGTCGGCGCAGCAATTTCAGTGTTTTGGCTTCAACCTCGGCGCTTGTCAAAGCGTCCGCCGGACACGCTACGCCATTCTAGAAGCGGCGCTGAAGGCTTAAGGTGCAGATGATGAAATCGCGATATGGCTGGCGGATAAGGCGGGCGGCCGACTTCTGCTGCGATCTCTGCCGGAGCATGTTTATTTTTCACTGGTCGATCTGGATTGGGTCGCCCGGTGCCAGATTTTGTTGATCTCTCGTGCATTCAACACCCCGCTCTAGATAGACCAGTGGAATTCACCATCAGTGTTTCTAGCCCCGGCTGGCAAACAGCGAAAAGGTGCCAAGCCGCGACAGCCGCATTAGCGAGCACCACGTTTACTAGATAAATGGGGCTAATGCTAGAGGCGCACATATGTTCCTTCGCTGTGGCAGACAATAGATTAAAAGGCATGTGCTGAGAAGCAAATTTATCATGACTGTCACAGTAGCTTTCAAAAGTTCTTTTCTGTTCATAAAACATTTATTCGAAAACAGCAGATGCAGCCATATTCACTATGATGGTTGTGTAATGTGACGTGTGCGAGACGATCTATTAATCGCTCGCCTCCATTGACCACGCGGCACAATGAATCGCTTTGCATATGTGAAAATAGAAAAAAAATACACCTTGTTCCCGTAGGGGAACGCTGAGTAGTATGCGAAGCAGCCATGGGGTCGACTCATGGTAGTTTTATCAGCTGTATAAACTTGGACATGCAGCAGCACCAGCAACGCGCAGAACTGTTGTCGACGCCGTCGGCGTTTTGCCCGCGTTCGCACCGAACGCGCGCGGCGTTGGTGATTGTTGCCGGTGCCTCTGGGGCGCCTAAAGTCCCTAGATAATTTTTTGCTTTCTAAAAAGAGCAGAAAATCTAGGGACTTTAGGGGCGCCTACCGTCGCGCCTCTAACCTAAGCGGCTTCGCATTATCGCGCGCGGAGCCGAGGGTGTCGCCATTTGTTGCGCAATCCGGAGAGGAGAGGAGCGTCGGAGAGGAGAGGAGGAATGCCGAGAGGAGCGGAGATGAGACAAGGAGAGGAGGGGGAGGAGGATGCGCATGCGCAGTAGGGGTGTTATCGCCGCACGGCGGAGGGACGGAGGGAGGTTGGGAGTGACATAGCCCCGACCATAAGCTGCTTCGCATCTAAAAAGTATGGACATGGTTGCACGCGGTTATAACAAGTTAGTCGACCGATAACACAGTATTTCGTGCTTTCGGAAAGGACGCAGACGCTCCTCAGCGCCATCAGCAACTACCGAAACTACATTTACACCACAAGACAACACACACGCTGCTTGGCACGGCAGCAGTAGCGAGCGAATTGACCTTCATGCTGCGTCTCGCTTCAATGCGAACGAAGTGTCGATAGCATAGCGCATACGAAGCTACCAGCACTCGGCGCACTTTGTACACATTACAGATCGCTTTCAAGATGTTGGCGCCTATGCGGCGTACGCAGCAACCACCGGTAGTGGCAGGCTGCCTCAGTTTGACCTTGGCTGATCTCGAAGGTCAGATTTACGGAACCAGGCGTTTTCTGGGTTTGTACCTGGAGTTCTAGAGCTATCTCTTTAAAAAGATGAATTACGGTACAATGTGCACTAAGTCTTCGTTGTTGTTTGATATGATTATGAGGCACGATATGATATAATTATGAGGCACGCCATAGTGGAGGACTGCGGGTTAATACTCAACCACGTAGGATACTTTAGCCTGCGCCAAATGCGCGGTACATTTTGACCCCATCGAAATGCGGCCGCCGCGGATAGATTTGAACCCGCGTCCTTGGGCTTAGCAGCGCAAAAGCCAAAGCCACTACGCCCCTGCGGCGGATATACTAAGCTGTATCGTAATAGTAACACAGTTTGTAGAAATTTCCATTCTCAGTTTTGCTCTGCACTGCCCTAGTGCTCGCCGAAGTGAGAAATAAGGCTTTGTTAGTATAAGATTTTCAGAGGCTTTTTGCACCACTCCACAAAAACAGCAGGGAAGACAACGCATTCAAAGCGTCCCATTCACACATCTAGGCGGATGCTTGATTTGCCATATATGGTCTTATAATCATCGAAAACAGGCCCATGAAAAGGTGAGAAAGCCACACATTTGTGAACAGACATCTGAGTGACAGAAAAACTGCGGCATCTTTCTCATAATACACTGTATTTGAGCCATATCTAAAATATTAGTCATCGAATCCCTGCATCTAAAGCTAATTTGAAGAAGCCATACAACTTTCATTGGTGGCCTTGGTACGACTTCGAAGGCTCTTGCAAGCCTCGACGTGGTGACCCTTCTGGATGTTGAACATCGCATTACCAATTGCGGTCTTCAATGAGTTTTTGGTATGGTGAGGTTTCATGTTGAACTCCGTTTCAGCAACCTCCCATAAGTAATACTCCATCAGGTCCGCGCCCGCATATAAGAGGGCCTTATGTCCGAGGTGATGCGCTTGTGAAAATTTTGATACAGCAACTCCTGCGTCGATGAATCTATCTGTGGAGGTGCAAATTGTTGCTCGAAAACGTATTTTCCCTCAGCGAAATGTTCAATTCATGGGTTCAGCACTGTGTTCAGCACTCCAACATAAGCAGTAGCACTGACTCGGAGGTGATCAGGCAAGAGATGGGAGGGCACGACGTGACCCTCACGACTGACAGTACCGTAAATTATGACAGAGGGTGCAAACAATGTCAATAACAGGGAGAAATTCCGAGGCGCTAGAATAAAGGCATCTGTCATTTCTGCTCTGTTCAGCACTTCATGCTGCACAAAATTATTTTTGTCTAAAGAGAACTAACAGCACGCCTTTATTCTCCGGATGCTTGAGCTAGTTCAACTGGGAACTCCGACCGAATTAGGCGACTCTACAGCGTCTTCCAGGCATAGGCTGCTCTGTATTCACGACTTGAGGCTCATATACAATGTCCTATTGAATAAAACATCTCATGGTACACTTCTTTTCTCTTTTCGTAACTGCCCTCATCAATCTTCTGGCGTTGTCGTCGACGATCTTACGCAACTGATCGATGAAGTCAGCTGTTCTAGCAGTATACTGGCTCGTTGACAATGGTTTCTTTTTCGGGCACTTCATGTATGCAGCCCCGCTTCTGGGTCAACAGGCTGTTTAAGCAATTTGAAGGCAAATTATCGTGCCACATTATGGAATTTCGCATTCTACGAGTCACTGTGGTCGGCGGCAAGTACCACTAGTACAGCGCGCCCTTTCATTTAAAGCGCGACGCTGGAGCCCTCCACCTTAATGCGAATACTAGACGGATGACAAGCAAGTATTTTTGAAGGCAATATTAAAGCGATAGGCGAATCCATTTTACAGACTTGTGCCTGTTATCTAATATAGGTATATCCTCATACCCATGTACAAAGAAATACTAGGATGGTCTCTCTGTCACATCATGCCATGAACAAGCTTCACAGCCCTCAGGAATGACGATTTTGTTTTTCTGATTTGGAAGAAAGCGGTTGCTAACACACTTTGGTCTAAAGGTTTATTTGCTGGCTTTTATTGCTTGCCATATGCTTTACATCCACTTTCTCTCGTCATCGTCACCCACCACGCACCTCTTCCCTCTTTCTGTCCATCTTCCTCTTCCCCATACGCAGGGTAGCTGACTAGAAGAATCTACCTCCAGGTCAACCTCTCTGCATTTCGCATCATAAAACTTTACTCTCTCTCTCTGTCTCTACAGTAAGCCTAAGATTGTTTAAAATTTTGTCTAAATAACAAAGTGCATAGTATATACAGCACGATGCCTCCGCAAAGATTAACTGTTTGTGACCGTTAGCGGTTTATTCATAACGCTATTTCAAACAGGGCAGTCAGATACACGTCACATTTATTTATCGGCACGTCTTTTTTACGCTGCCTGAACTAAAACCAGAGAGTATACTTTTACAGTTTTTCGCCGTTGCAGCTCTCGTACTTTGATTTACTTAGGAACAAAACAGAGCTCTGGCTCCAAGGACATATATCACAATATATATCCCAACGAAAAGAACGAGACGACATAACAGATGGGCTAAAAATGATGTGCATGACAGGACACCGACAAGCTTGCGGATGAAGAAACTGGTGTTTATGTCCACTCAGAAAGTGCAATAATTATGAATTTTAATTATTATTGCCCGCCGCATGGTCAACAGCACTGTCACCATGAGTCATGAAATCAGGATACTCTAACGAAATATATTAGAGAGCTGTCTGGGGAAAATGAGAAACGAAACGAAAAACAGTTTAGCCTCCCGTAAGACCCCAATCGCCACCATTGCCTGAAATGCAGGGCTACTCAAGGTAAGATGTGCACCTATTCTCGGCTTCCAGGCGAGATGTTGCGAATTTTGCTATATCCATCACTTTTCTACCGCGGTAAAATTGGCACAAACGAAGCCCCCGAGAATGGCATAAAACAAAAGCCCCCAACATGCCAGCGTCAGAACATCGGCTGCCTTGTCTTCGAACAACCGTACCTAACCCCCCTGCTCCGAAAGATACGCGCTCCAAAGCGATCCATACCCCGAACACGCTTCCGAGATGCTTCAGATATTGTGCTTCGAAATTCAATAGGGCGTGCTTTACCATGCTGCCTGCCTTTTGAGAGCGATTTGACCAGGCCTTACGACATCGCAATACGCTAACTGGAGAGTCGGCCAAGTATCCCCGACGGCGTTTCGGAACACCGGCCGCCACACGGCGGAGCGCAGTTTGTAAACCACACCGGTCCCTCGTGTGCACGTGCGGTCATGAGTAATGGATGGGGGTAGCGTCTCGCCCCTGCACGCCAACAAACGGGCTTTCACTGGCCGGTAGAAAGAGAACAGGACCACACCACTCCGGTCACGGCCTCGTTCTGTCCGCCGCTTGGTTACGCAAAAGGGCAACGCCGACGAGCGCTGTTACCTTCACTCCCGCACCGCCGTAATTATGGATTGCGGCTCCCGTATTTCGTATCACAATTGGTGTACGCGGTTTCGCAAGTGAACTTCCGCTGGTTGGACAGGCGGGGCTCGTGCCTGTGTCAACCTCTGCCTCTGCTATTTCTTCGCGGCCTCAATTTCCCCACTGCTGAGGTCGCGAAAGCCATGACCGGAACAACTTCAAGTTTATAGCGCTGCCTAGTGGGAGTAGAATTCATTGAATTCGTGCAATGAGCGGGATTCGCAGGCGCCCCGATATGGTCGCGGACAGCCTCGTCAGTCCCTTTCCGTGGACTCCTGCCATCTCTGAGGAATTCCGCAATGCTTCACTGCCTGGCCTGAAAAAACTCGTTTCCGACAAAGCGAGCACTGGTCCGCAATAAGTGTAAAGATATCTCGTCTCCTGAAGCGTTACAACTGCTGCGATTGACTGTTGTCCCACTTGACACCGACGGTCACCAAGGTTTAAGGGTTAATGAACAGGAAAACTATAATAATGTTCCCATCTTTGCGACCTGAGAGTTGCGATAATATGTGTTAAGGAGGAGTGCCCTATACTCGCTGACGCGTTTGTGACGCCGTTGAATGATCCAGGTGGTCCGGCGAAACATATGCAAACAAAATGCACATGTCTCGGCAACCCTAGAACAAGGTAGAGATTTGTCGACACAAATACGGAAACAAACGTGATTTTTCGTCCAGTTTGAAAACACTTGACTGCAAGCCAATCACGTTAAAAGAGGTAACAGCACGGCAAGAGAACTAAGTTACAGAACTATTTCATCTATGAGAAGCGCTGCTGTTCTTTAGCTCGTTTTCCCATTTTGCGGACTGATTCGAATCGCAAAGGGAATCCATCTTGCTCAGCATTGTACTGCGACGCGACCACAATGCCGGTTCGAAACTAACGTCCCTCTGTGGGTCGTGGAATCACACGGTTTGTCTGAAGACAGCAACTGCACTTTCAAATCGCACTTGCAGCGCTCAAACTTGACGGGAGCCTTACGTAACCTAAGGTGTGCCGACATACAGTTCAGCTCGCTTGACACGATACGCCTTTGGTCGCAATACATTCCCATCCTCCGGAGAATTTACCACCGGAGGCGCAAGATTACGAAGCACAACTATCATCAATACCTTGAATGTTTCTCTGACAATCCCCAATCACAAATTGTATACTTTTGTGAAATCATATCTGCTAAACAACGCAAACCATAACGCCATACATCATAAATTTGGAGCGGGAAACTAGGCGGTTTCAAGCGATAAAAAAAGCTGAATTCTACGCAGATTCCAGAGGTCTCTACGATGGTGCTCGGTGCAGTATTGGAAAATGGGATTGAAGTTCTTTGTACTTCGGTAGATACGTGCTGGTACCCCGCACCTCCACCAATTATAAAGGAGGTTTATTGAGGTGCGTAGCGACAGCCGGTCGTAGGATGCAAGGATGCATAGGTCGTCATCTTCCTTACAATATATATATATATATATATATATATATATATATATATATATATATATATATTACATGCGAAAGGCAGGGAGGTTAACCGGAAGGAAGATATCCAGTTTGCTATCTTGCACTGGGGAAGGGGGTCAGGCAAGAAAAATCCACACACATAGAAAGAGAGGCAGATTAACATTTAAAAAACACACATACACCCACACAAAGGAACTCAGGAGCGTCACAGTCGTTCAAACAGGTAGCTTGACCAGAGGAACTTAAGTAGCGCCTTCTTCGACTTCTGGTGTGAAGACCGCATCAGCCGGCATTCTAAGATCGTGTGCTCAGAAAGCGGCCGGTCGTCGAGGCGTGCCAACTCCGTCACGAGCGACTGTCTCTGGAAGCTGTAGCGGGGACAGTGACTCAGGATATGCTGGATTGTTTCCTCGCTGCCGCAGCTATCACAGGCAGCACTGTCACATTCCAATGCGGCAAACTAAAGCATTCGTAAAAGATACTCCAAGCCTCAGCCAGCAGGGCAGCTGTCTCGATTAAAGAAAGTGCAGATGAAATGCGTAGTCGGAGGGATGGGTCCAGGCGGTGCAGTCGAGTGTGCCGGAAACTTGGTGTGTTCAACATGGATAGTGTCGCATCACGGGCGAGTATGCGAAGCTTTTTTTGCTGCATAGGTTCTTGATAACCGGGATGGGTTCCTTCTCAGCATTTTCGTGAGCCCTCCTCGCAGCTTCATCAGCGTGTTCGTTGCCCATGATGCCGCAGTGGCCTGGGAGCCACTGAAAAGTGATGTCATGTTCTTTTTCTTCTAGTTGGTGATAAAGGTGCCTTATTTCCAACACAAGTTGGTCTTTCCGTCCACGACATAGAGCGGATAGCAGACAATGCAGGGCTGCCTTCAAATCAGTAAATATGCTCCATCTTCGTGGTAAGTCGTCGTGAATCATGTGAAGTGCGCTGCGAAGTGTAGCAAGCTCCGCAGCAGTCGACGTTGCCCGGTGAGACGTTTGAAACTGAATAGTCACGGCTTCTTCCGGGAAGATCACAGCCCATGTAGATCTGTCAAGAGTTGTAGAGCCATTAGTGTAAATGTGAAAATGACCCATGTATGTCTCGTGCAGCATGAGTAGTAGCTGGCGACGAGAGTCCTGCTTTCGTTTGAATCCCTTGTACCGGGAGTGGAACTTGTGGAGGCGCCAAACATCAAGGAGGTGATAGCAGCCTCTTGGCAGGGGTATAATCTCGAGGGAGGCAGTCATTGTGCGCCGATAGCTCTTGGCAAAACGAGGCACTGGTATTTGGTAGAAGCCGCTGTTTGGTCAGTTACCTAAACATTGTTGTCAAACAGCTCTAAGCAGAAAAAAATGCAAATCCACAAAAAGGACGACGAGGAACTAGCTATTTATTGCCAGAACGATGGAAAATAAGTAGACTACTCTTTCGGCCACCGCTGCAAGGCCACGTGACGGAGTAGTAAACGTGCGGTGGACCTTATCAGCGTGGAGCTTGGAGCGCTGGCAATATGATTTTTCGCTTTCGTTAGCAGACTTAAACGCTGCGCCACATTTCAGCCATGATCGGTGTTAGATCTGATCAAGCAGATCAAGGCTGCAAGGCGGGAAAAACTCGTTACTGCACTTATCAAACCTATCAGTAACGCTGACAACCATTAAGAAAACGTCGACCACATATGGAGACCTGATTTCATTGCCCGTTTCGTAAACTTGGACTGCTGGCCCATGTAGCTTGTGTCCCGTTGCCACCCCGTTACCGCTGGTAGTAGTTTGATAAGTATACAACTGCAAGTTACACCACTGCCAGCTGTCTGCACGTTACAGGCTTAACGAAGATTATGACGCCGTTAACGTAAGAGGGTGTTGCATGCTCTATATTGTCGATTTGAGAATTGTGTCTAAAAATTTAGGCTAACCCTCTGCTCGATTGCTGCGTTTTGTTTACTTGTCGCGTTATTCGCGAGAACCGCAATGAAGAGTTACTCGAAAGCCGGTCTCATGTAAACGGGTGCAGAAGAAGCCAAGAACTATAGAAGATGGGCGCAGCGTTGTGCCTGTCTTCGTTTCCTCACTGATACGTTTCCTGCTGTGCTTGCTATACGCACCGCATACAATAACAGCTCACTCTATAGGCGCTACACTATTGAAAGGAGATTTCTTGTTCAATTTATTTTCGCTTGTCGTTTCTGTTTTCACTGATTTCTGATTTTCTTGCATTTCTGGCACGGTAAATTCCCGTTCCTGTCCTATCAGCATTTTACTAGCTTGGGTGCCGTACTCGAAATACAATGGCTTGGACTATCCCTGAACTTCCAGACATCTCGCCATGCTCGAAAAAAAAAAAAACCGCCCAAGCACTCCGTACAGATGGTTAACCCGCGAAGCTGAAACGTGCGGCCCCAGTGTTGAGCAGTGGGTTAATCCCGACGCTGTATTGAAGCGTTTCTCAATTATTCGTCACATGTTTGTGTTTCTAGTGGAACGCAAGCGCCAATGGCGGGAGGATGCTGCTAACCACGACGCCGAGCTAACTCGAGATATCGAACGCATGCGACAACGGCGAGCCGAGAAGACGTCGCTACGGGCAGAGCAGCGGCAACGTGGCAATGGCGGCAACGCGTTCGCTAACGACGTCACTAACGGCGCTTCCAATGGCGCGCGCACTTGGGTGCGACGTAGAGAACGACGTAACTGACGGCGCAGCCAATGGAGACGTTTAGCGAAACATAGGATAAACGTTTTTTCGTTTCACCTGGTCATATACATCTTTCTCTGTAAAACGTCCTTAAGCTTCGATGTTCTCTTTCAGAGCGTCGTTGTCACACCCCCAAATCACGTATGGAACTCTTTCAGTGAAACTCACCATCCTGCCATTATTCTTTTAATCGATATTTGCACTCCAATCGGCCCGTCGATCGGTAGCCCCGGTAGGCAAGTGCCCAGGCAATATAACCGCCTATCGGCGATTCGTTTACAGCTCCTCTTAATGGGCGCTGAGATTCGCGTGTTTGCCGCACTAGGCAAATCTCCCTCGGCGCACTACCTGTTTGCACTGCGCCGAAGAGCGTTGCGTGTGGGTGTGTGTAACACCGCTTTCGGGTGAAGATTTTCGCCGGTCGGGCGTTGCGCGCAAGGAACTTTCTACGCAGAGATTCATCGGTGTAGGTGTCGCTTTGGTCGCCGCTGTGCTGAAGAATACCCGAGAAACGAAGCAAGAAATGAGAACCTACGGTCGCAGGCATGACACAGAATTCCACATATTTGTCCCTACCAGTCGACGAGCGAGGAATACCTCGCCAGTTGGCGTCTTCTTTTTTTAATTCTATTTGCTCACTTTCTTTCGCTTATTATGCAGTGTGGCTTCACGAAACGAGAAAAGAAAGAAGCTGTCGCTTGTGAAACCGGTCTCTGGCTCGTTTAGTCGGAATTCGAGGGAAGGAGCGACTTTCGTTTTGACAGCCACATTCATGCCGTGCTTTGGATATACAGCTCTTGACGGTCTCCATCACTCTTGTTGCCCGTTTTGTATACGGCGTAAATATCGAGCTCAATCGTATCGATTGTCCGATTTTCAGAGGAACCTTTCCAGCAGAAGGGAAGAAGACACAGCGTCGCACCGTTAAGCCTTAAGCGCTGCCTTGCTGGCGACCGGAATTTCAATCAGATTACCTACCCGTGCGAAAGGAAATGCTTTGATCCGTGTCTGCATGCACGTCCTCGTTTGTTTTTGTTTTTTTTTTCGCTCTGTATGAGCGCATGTGATCAGCGCATTTTCTGTCACGCGAAAGGGCCCTATGCAATGCTGCTTGGATTTTTTTTCTTAGTTGCAGCAGCTCGTCAGTGAGGACATACACGATTGTGTACATAACTCCTTTTGCCCTTTCTGTCCAGTTGCACCAATGGAAAAGCCACGGAATTTGATCTAGTGATTTGACCCCACTGCATACTCGATGTGACACCATTTCATATTGATGTGCTGCATATTCCTGCAGATGACCATGTTGCTGGACGCACTATATACCGTTCTTGGCGGGATATCTGACGTGCTAAGTTAAGTTAAATAACTAAGACATCCTTTCTTTTTCTTTCCATTACTCGTGATGATTCCAACGTGGTTCACACCGGTGATTCAATTCATTTGATGAAAAGAAACGCTAGCTAATTGATTGAAATATCATCATCGATTCATGTCCACTGCAGGACAAAGGCTTCTCCCTGGGATCTCTAATTACCCCTGTTGTGCGCTACCTGATTCCAACTTGCGCCTTCGAATTTCCTAACTTCATCACTCCACCTAGTTTTCTGCCGTCCTCGACTGTGCTTCCCTTGTCTTGGTATCGATTCTGTAACCCTAATGGTCCACCACTTATCCATCCTACGCCTTACATGGCCTTCCCAGCTCCACTTTTTCCGCTTAATGTCAACTAGAATATCGGCTATCCCCGTTTGTTCTTTGATCCACACCGCTATCTTCCTGTCTATTAACGCTAGGGGTAACATTTTTCGTTCCATCGCTCTTTGTGCGGTCCATAACTTGTTCTCGAGCTTCTTTGTTAACCTCCAAATTTCTGCCTCATATGTTAGCACCCGTAGAATGCAATGAATGTACACTTTTCTTTTCAACGACCATGGTAAGCTCCCAGTCAGGATTTGGTAATGGCGGCCGTAAGCACTCCAGCCGACTTTCATTCTTATATAAATTTCTTTCTCGTGATCAGGGTCCCCTGTGAGTAATTGACCTAGGTAATCGTATTCTTTTACTGACTCTAGAGGCTGACTGGCGATCCTGAATTTTTGTTCCCTTGCCAGGCTATTGAACATTATCTTTGTCTTCTGCCTATTCATCTTCAACCCAATTCTTACACTTTCTCGATTAAGGTCCGCAATCATTTGTTGTAATTCATCTCCATTGTTGCTGAATAGGACAATGTCATCTCCAAACCGAAAGTTGCTGAGATATTCGCCGTTGATCCTCACTCCTAAGCCTTCCCAGTCTAAGAGCTTGAATACTTTTTCTAAGCGTGCAGTGAATAGCATTGGAGATATTGTGTCTGCTTGCCTGACCCCTTTCTTGATAGGTAATTTTCTACTTTTCTTGTGGAGAACCAAGGTAGATGTGGAATCCTTGTAGATATTTGCCAAGATATTCACGTATGCCTCCTGTACTCCTTGATTACGCAATGCCTCTATGACTGATGGTATCTCTACTGAATTAAATGCCTTCTCCTAGTGTATGAAAGCCATATAGAGAGGTTGATTGTACTCCGCAGATTTCAAGATTACCTGATTGATGACATGGATATGATTCATCGTAGAATATCCCTTCCTGAAGCCAGCCTGTTCTCTTGGTGGACTGAAGTGAAGTGCTGCCCTGATTCTCTTGAAAATTATCTTGGTGAATATTTTATATAATACTGAAAGCAAGCTAATGGGTCTATAATTATTCAATTCTTTAACGTCTCCCTTCTTGTGGATTAGTATATTGTTGACGTTCTTCCAGCTCTCTGGTACACTTGAAGTCGTGAGGCAATGCGTATAAAAAGGGCCGCAAGCACTTTAAGCATGATATTTCCTCCATCTTTGATTAAATCGACTGTTATTACGCCTTCACCAGTAGCTTTTCCCCTGGTCATGTCTTCCAAGGCCCTTCCAACTTCATCGCTAGTTATAGAAGGAACCTTTGTATCCTGTTCATCAGTACTTCCTGTTGACATATATACAGATTTAATCATTCTGTAATTACGAGGGCTCACAAGACAATGCACTAAGCGTCATCCTGACTCGTTGACTTTTCCTGTAATTCAGTCTTAAAAGTCTAGGGATAACATTATGCAAATATGAAACAATTCACCAACATCCCATCCTAATTACTGAGTGAAATGCTTATAGTCGAATAAACGGCGTATAAGGGAGGCTTCGGACACCTTCTCTTCCGTTTTCAAAGGCGTGTACTTTTCTGGAAGAAGCACGCTTGTATTCCAATCAAATTTGTTCAATGTGAGAAATATTATCTGTTATTGCTATTGCAGCTTTGGAATAAAATCGTTATTCAGCTGCTCGTTAATTTTTGTACTTCGGACCTCGAGACACGCTGGTGAAACGGCGCACTGCTTGGTTCTGGTTATTTTTTTTTCGTGTCTTTTTGATAGTGACAATATTACTTGTATCGTTCTTGCCATCTAGAAACAATGTGTCCTCGTAGACCGACGAAAAATATTTTTCGTAGAAGATGCGAGCATGAATAATCGTGTCATTTGACTAGTCACTCCCGCCATTTTCCTTATGTCACATACAAAGATCAGGTAATTATATGTGGCGCAAGCTCCAGGGTTATAATCTAGAACGCAAACGTTTTCAAAGTTTTCGCCACCGGTTTGAACATTTAAATCAGCGCGCCGATCAGATGCGGTCCTATCAAATTTTCTGCTACAGATGCCACTATCACATGCTTCCTAGATTCTGCGGGAAGGTCCGGGTTATAGTGACGCCACATGAAATACCGCAGCATCAATGCAGCCCAAACTGTCAGAAGCCCTTCACTGTGCCGACAAAATGAGCAAAATCGGTAACACCAAAAATGTTTTACGCCATGACCATCGTGAGGCTGGCCATGGGTGTGCCCTTGCTCAAACCAGAGGAAAGGTGCGAAGTTCCACACCGGGTTCGGTGACGTCATGTTTTTTTAAATTACTTATTTGATTTTATCGTCGTCATGACGACATGATAGTATTCCCTTCTTGCTGCGGCCTGCACGCGGCTGGGTAGTTTGTGTGTGCTGTGCCAAACTAGCAGCAATTCGCTGTAAGAGTAAAAAATGACGTGGCGACATGGTTTGCCGGCACACGCAATACCGAGAATCAAACAAATGAGTGACTGCTGAATTTTAACATCCCGATTCAACACAGGTGCCACTGAGCGACAGCGTAGCGGATGGCTCCGTAATTGTTTTAAAGAACTTGGGACTCTTTACAGTACAACCACAACGCGGTACACAAGCGTCTTTGCATACCGTCCCCATCCGAAAGCGGCGCATGATGACGGAATCGAACCAGAGACGCCATGCTTGGAGCAGGGCGCCTTAACCACAGACAAACCACGAGCGGTTCGTGTAAACGTTTCAGGTGCAGTTTCCAAGTCGAAGCATCAAATACGCAGTGAAACCGGCAAATTTCGGAGCTTATCCAGCAACCCTCAACTGTAATCGCAAGAACATGGCGTCAGAAAGAGCCTTTTTCGCAAAATGCCACAGCGAGCGATGGAATTTCATTCGTGCTTGCAAACTCCGCTGCGAAGCGAGAACAGATGATATCGGGAGTCGGGCCCACTGCCGACAAGGCGATGTCGGTGCAAGCAGAGACTGAGAAATTGCGGCGGAAACACACCTACTTCAGCCAGAATTTGCGCTTGCGCTAGTTTTCGTGTCATTTTTTCCACAAAGGACGCGAAATCGTGGGAAGGGCGCCTTTTCATCGGTTTCACAAGAAAGAAAAGAAAGCAGGCTGGCGTTGCAAAATAACCACGGAGTCATTATTTACCAGCGCACGCCGCAGCTTCATGCATGTATTATGTACGGCGCGTTACAATTTATCTCAGTGGTGTGGGCACAGAGAAGTTGCGCAAGTGCGGACTGATACAGATTACGGCGCCTGCGTCGGCTATACCGCCAGTCACTTTTTTTTTTACAATTCGCAATATTGAAGTGTACAAAGAAATGATATGAAGCTCGACAATGAATGCGAGCAGCAGCCCCAAATTTTAATGGATCACTCGCTCTTTTGAATTGGGACAATCAAGCTCGCCTTAGAACGCTTCACCGCGTGAGGCCACACCGAAGTCTTTTTTATGTGTTAATGCGAAAAGTGACGACACGTGCCGAGAGACCAGAGAGCAAAAACAAAAGAAAATGAGGGGAGGTCGGGGAGAGGGGGGTTACGTACTCATTTTCTAGCCCTGCTCACCTGGCCTTCGTTCGTCGATTACTTATTCAAAACTCGTATTGAGGTTTCGTGAAAGCTATCTTAATTCATGTATAACATAGATCAGTAAACTCGAAAAACAACTGCAATTGCTAAATTGTGCGGCGCAAGCAATCTGAGGCTATCTTCCAGGATTTTTTTTTACTGCCGGACAATTTGTCGCAAGAGTGAACAAGTAGTATAATCAATGCACTGTTAGATCATTTCTTTCTTTCTGTAGCGAAATATCCAATACCCTACTTGAGCAAAGGGCCGCAGGCAGACGTACAGCGGCGATCAATATGGAGGCCATCAACACGTCACCTTATAGTTATGACTCACTGCCGAAACAACACCATTCCGGAGTGATCTTAGTTACCCGTCCCCTACGTAGGTCCACTCTTTGTTCGTTTTCTCGCTCCACTTTTGGTTTTAGCAACGAAATACCCCATGCCCATGTGGAGCTTACGTCATGTTCTTGCGAACCAAGTCACTTAATACATTCCTGCGGAGTAGAGGCCTGAATGCACTGCGCTGAAATATTTTGTGGCAGTGCATTTCGTGAGTGCGTGTGAATCTGTGTGCAGGCGGTTCACCTTTTTTAGTTTGTTGTGTCGCTTACTTTCGTTCATCCCCCACCATCTCACCTGGAGTAGAACGCCAACCCTGTCCGCTAGGCTTACCTATCAAGATACTATCAAACTCTCTCACGTCGAGGAAATTTCTGTGCTGCCCCCTTCGCCCCATGCGACATTGTGCCCATCATTGCCGTTGCCACATGGCGTGTGCGGTCGCTTTCCTCTTGCATTCGAAACAAGGTGGTTCCTTCAACAAACAAGTTTGGCGACTTGGAACGTTCGCAGATAAAGGGGTAAAGGTGTGCAAAATTCTCAGCGCAGAATGGCAGAGCTAAGCTCGACTTTACAACAAGTACCGGCACGTTCGTGTAGGGTGCGCTGCTGTTCAACTCTGTCTTTGCGTCGTCTCGCACCGGTGGTTCCGGCGAGTCCATTCTATGCATGCAGCTTCCCGATCCCATGACGCTCGTAACTAATCTCATAACGAATCGTCTATAGCCCTGGACTGCGTTTGCCTTACCATCAATCTCAGTTCGTCTCTTTGCGCAGTAGTTTCTAACACATCGTCGTGCAACCAGGTGGCGAGCGACGAAGTCCGCGGTGTATATAGTGCAGACTGCATCTCGGTACATTGAGTTACGCGGTCATCGGAAAACATATTCGGTCTAAAATGCGTTGTCGGCGGGTTAAATTTTTGTTTCTGTCCATAATCTGGGGTTCGTTGTTTCGAAAATGTATGTAGACTTGCTGGTAGTAGCCTGTGCCCCAGCTCGTCGAAAGGCGCCCCGTTTTTGGCTCGACAATGCGGAACGCGGAATGTACAAGCTTCCCAGTTCCTGAGACGGTCGTTGGTGCTGTTTCTTAATTCAAAATTACCGCGCACACCAATTTGCAGGGCATCCAGTGAGTTTATGATGACGGGTGAAACATAATCGATTAAGAGGGAACTCAGAACGGCAGACATTATTTGTAAATCAGCTTGTCGGGAGGGCAAGCGCAACAAAATCGGCCGACGTTGCAACGACAGCCAGTTACAGAGAGCAGCGGGAAAAATGTAGATAACTTCAATCGTGGCACAACCATAAACGTTGCTGTGATCAGGTTAATGGCTAAACGACAAACCAAGTCCACCAGGGCTTCTCTCACCATAAGCAATCTTCGCGCGCACTAGACACACAGGCTACAGAACACATCCTACCGATTTACTGATGGCGCGAATGCTTCCTTTACAATAGAAGATTGTTCGTGGCCAACTGTGCATCGCCAAGCAGCGTCAACACGTCCAAAACAGGTCCGACTGTGAGCCACAATGCTAACGCTTGGAGGTGATTTTGTCCTTTTAGTATATTAATTAGCTGAGTGCATCATTGAATTTAGGGCGAATGGGCACGCCTCGCCCAAGTTCATTGCAGCTTGACGACACATGAGCTGCGGCTAAACTCCGTCTGCGATTTTTCGCTCGGTGCGTGCGCCCTTGGCCCACGTTCTTAATTTATTTGCGACATCCAATTTATGGGACAAAGATTCCCATTCACCAAATTTTCCTGTTTCCCACCCCAACGCAGTTGAGGTGCACATATATACTACGCAAGAACGTATTTACATGCCGAAGCTAGGCATTTGTGCTAAGCGTAGGCAACTGGGCTAGTTGGCTGTGAACATCATTATGAAACATCGCTCCAGCGCACAAATAAGCACGTTACCCAAGGACGTGGCACGAAGGGCGCTGTTGACCGGAGTTTTCACAGCCGCACCTCGAAAGCCTAACAGGTCTATGAACATCTGTCACCTTCTGTGAGCATTGCATGAGGACCAGCAGAATGTATTTATTAGTCAAACCCAGTTATAACAAACTTGTCAGTGGGAACTTGAACGTAACAGCGCTGAAAACAGGACGATCACGACAGGAGAAGCCGCCATGGAAGCTCCAGGTCGTGGTTTAGATCACGGCCTCAGCGGGCGCATTCCCGTGGGAGGCCAAATGCAAAAACGCTCGTGTCCCGTGCATCGGCCACACGTTACAAGTAGTCTTAATCCAGAGTCTCCCACTACGGCTTGCCCCATAATCAGATCGTAGTGTTGCCATGTAAAACCCCATAATTTAATTACTTAAATGTAGACGCAAACGGCGCTTACTGACAATCAATTTTGTTTGCGTGCAGTGTCGACGCAACACAAAAAAAAAGAAGAAAAGATGACACAACTTCATAAAGGTGGTGAAATGACATCAGTTACCGTTCCATAACATGATATCACACGGTTAACAGTAATATTGTATGCCCTCGTTTGCTTGTTTTCCCTTCTATTGATTGCACTTCCAGTACATAAGACGTCGACACGCATCATATCAGACGTGCAAACGTAGTCATCGTCGTCTTTGTCTCCTCTCGTCATCGTTCTGTTTTTAGCGTTGTTACCTTGAAGTTCCGGAAAGTACCTTCCAGCCCAATTCCACACGCTACTGATGTTAGAGGGCTTATAATAGTTCAGCATATCAAGTAATTCGGTGTATTGGAACCCAAGTATAAGGAACGTTTAATAGTTTCATGGTGTTTTCGTTTTACACGAAAGATCATATCAGCGCGACAGCACAGAAGCACCCCATGGTGACCTCGCTGTCGCCGCAGAGTGCACGTTATCTGAACGCAGCTTCAACCCAGGATCTATATAACTGTATATCGGGTTATGCGTCGTATCGAACCGTACGTGGTTATGTATGAAAATGGTGTCAGACATGCTGAGCCGCATGATGGCATGGCGAGTGGTTTTATGGCGTCGGTTGCAGGCACTCGGAGTTCGATACATCCACTATCTAGTTCAGCTAAAGAGATTTATTTTACATGAATGTCGCTAGAGAAGTTCTACGTATTTGATATGGAGTACATTTCGATGTACGCTATATCGTTATAATCGGCATTGATCGTACATACTTTCCAAAGTAAGCTTCAATTAATCATTATGGTATTCATTGTAAAAACTCTTCGACTCATTCCCTTTCGCGCGGAAATTTCCTTCTCGATATTAGGCCCCGCTGGCTTCAGTAAACACACTCGTTCGCTGTATCGAAAACCTATAGCTACACTAACGAATTCTCCGTAACTCGTGAGTCTGATGAATAGTATTTGCGGTGTTTGTAAATTGGTATGCAAGCTTACGCTTAGGGTTTCCGCTTGAGTTACTCAATAACATGGTGCAAATTATTTCTGGTGTTGCTGGACCGAGAAATATAATATTAAAATGGACGGGTTACTGAAATAACCTCTATTGGTCATTATAAATATAACACCGTTAACGTGTTTGCAGGTAAGGAGTGAATAATAACTGAGTTATGCGGCTATGGTGTTGGGCTGCTGAGCACGAGGTCGCGGGATCGAATCCCGGCCACGGCGGCCGCATTTCGCTGGGGGCGAAATGCGAAAACACCCGTGTACTTAGATTTAGGTGCACGTTAAGGAACCCCAGGTGGTCGAAATTTGCGGAGTCCCCCACTACGGCGTGCCTTATAATCATATCGTGGTTTGGGCACGTAAAACCCCATAATTAAATTAATGTAATTAGCAGAATACCAAATACATGCTTTAGCTGTGAAACGTTTGATCTTTGCCTTATGTACTGAGAGGATGGAGTTGAAGGTAATAAGCTCAATCAGACACCAGCAGGAGTACAGCCCTGCTATACACACTGAAGGAAACACGAAAAAAAAGAAGGTGCTTTAGAGCTATTTGTGCTGTTCATGTCCTTGTGTTTGAAGCGCGTACGCACACTTCTCCTTCCTCTTGACATAGATACACAGATAAAGGAAAACACAGCTGGTCGAATGGAGGTCAGGATCAACTTATACTGACTGCATCTCCGAGCATCTTCGCCGCCCCGGCCGGGATATAAAAACGCAGCTAGTATGGCGAGAACCGCTAGGTACCCTTGTCAGAGCGACCACAACAAGGCTGCTTGCATTAAAATTTAGAACAACCTTCGCAAGATGGAGTCGCCACAAGCTCAGAGCTCACGCATTCGCAGGCGAAAGCAGACCGATAGAATCAAACGGTGTAGGTGAGCGATGTGCCTCCCACGTTGCGACCCGTTCCAAGGGCAGGCCGCCTGCATGCAGCAGCGAAACTACAAGGAGCCTGTCGCGAAACCAAACTGTCGTCGGTGTCGCACGTGGTCATAAAAGGAGAGAGTGGGGCCTCTGGGCTTTGAGAGGACTGATGCGATGGCTTGCATTTGCGGCCGACTGCGGCCACGTCGTCGTTCAACAGTAGGCGATGGCGCCCGTCGAACTGCACACTGTCTCCCACGTTTTGTGTCTGCACACCTTCTCGACAGCAAACTCATGCCGCCAAGCATTTTCGGCACAGCGCGGCATTAGGCACCTTCTAGGCCGACTCACGGACCCTGGCGAGGAGTCTACTTCAATCTTTAAATCGTTATATATATATATATATATATATATATATATATATATATATATATCCATTGTTTCCTTGTCTTTTTTGAGTGTGTTTGTGTGTTGACCCAACTTTCGCTTACACAGCTTTCATAGATACCACACCAAAAAACAAGGTCCAAAAACATTGTATTCCATTCCCCATATTTTTAACGCCAAAGTGATTCGTTTCAGATATATGCTCCGAACGTCAGTTGAACGGAAAATTCATACAATACATGAGCAAAGTAAATATTTTGGAATTATATCTAAGGAGAAAAAATAAGTGAAAATAAAGAATAAACAAAAAGGAAGGAAACAAGAAAATCACACACGCACACAAAACAGAACTGTTTCTGTGGGCACTGTCATGAAGTCCGCGAAGGCGTTCTCGTGTTGCATTGTCTGAACGTTCCGTCCTAAGTAACACAATGCAGAGTCACAATTTGTCATTGAGTCCGGTGTCTTTCAAGTAACGCAGCAGTGCCTTCAGGGCGGCTCGCACCGTTGTTTGTGTAGGCCAGTTTCCAAGGATGTTCTTTTCTGTTATTGGGCGTTTGTCCAGTTGATCTATTGTCGCTGAGAGAGCTGCTCTCTGCGGGTTGAAACGAGGGCAAGCATTGAGGGTCGGTGAAATGTCTAGAAGCTGAAATGAGCTTCTGTGGTTCACTATAAGTCTCTAGGCGCCTCGTCTCATTCGCACGTAGAAACCTGCATCTCGCACAGAGGAGGCACCTTGCGCCACTAAAATAATGCTATGGCTGTCAAAAAGAACAGAAAACGGATCTAGCCTAACACTTCAACAGACGAAAGCCTCACAAGCTCTGTAATGCTACGGCCGCAATTTCAGAAACCTGCAGCGTTGCATGGAGGTAAAATTCGGGTTCAATGACTGACATATAGGGAACGCAGATTGATTGATAACTGAGCAGTTTAAGGTCGCTTTGGCATTACACAAAAGACAAAGCGAACTTCAAAAACAACACGCTGTTCGTAAAAACGAACTTGGCTGAACTCTTTGCACGCTGCCTATCTAAACGTGAATTATCAAAAGATATGAAAGCATATATGGTCATAAGGCAGCATATACTCATACGGCAGCAGATGCTGCACACAAATCAAGCTGTTTCGACTGTTGACGCGCACGTAAATACGGAAAACATGAGTATAAGTGCGGTGGACTCAAGATCACCGTGTAGCGCCGTAAAGATGACGTGAGCTAGTTTCAAGAAGCAACTAAAACAAGGGCACGCAACGTTATACATACAACTTGCCCACACAGGCCGCAATATTAGACGATCAAAATTCAACAACCACGCATTTACGTGCCGGCGGTAAATGTTTATTCCGCTACGGTGAGCGACGGCGTCAGTCAAAGGAATGAGGCTACAAGGGCACCGAGACTTCGGTAGCGCTGTTTTCAGGGTTTGAGATAAACCATCGCGGTCCTGCGCTGCGCCTCGTGGCTGAATATCAAATGGGCTTGTTGCCGACCCACTTCCGGCCCCCGATTCTGTCGAAATAATCTAAACAGTTCGATCGTTTTACAGGACTTCACAACATATACTGCACTGCTCGTTGCAGCCCAGCCTTCGTGTGTTTTAGTATGTATGTCGAGCAGCGCCCCGACCTTTGATAAGCTTGTAGGCGAAAGTCAGAGCAGGCGTTGTTTGCAAGCGCGAGGGTGCGTTTGCGTGAGCATGCATTGGCTGACACGAGCATTCGTTGCCCACAAACACAGAAGCTTCTACTAGCGAGTAGCTTAGAGCTGTAACGCAGACGGAGAAAGGCTTGAAGTTCAGAACGTTAACGCAAGGTTTCTGCGTCCTGGTTAGGAACGGGTTTCTTTAGTAGCGATGCACATCTGTGGTTCCCCATTTATCACTACCACAATGGTCATGGCCGACCACAGCAGTTCGTACGGGGAGGCCGAGCTAGTTAGGACGTGAACTAGTGTAAAAAAAAAAAAACTCTGTCACGGAGCGATTTCAAAACTCCTCGCTGTTTAAGGCGTCCCTTGGTAGCATAGTGCAGGAATTTTGGCACGTCCTACCTGCCAGAATGCTGATTTTCACCACGATGTGATCAATTTTACGCTGCGAAACACACGGAGGCTTGTATACAGGCGGAGGTTTTTTCAACTCGTCCTGCTTCTCCTTCAATAAAACAAAAAAGTTCACAGGACTTTTTTCAAGAAATCTGCTACTACTCCATGTTGCGCAAGTTGGCCATCGGCGACAACCGCCAGATTCAAATAATTTAATAATCAACCACCACATCTATTCTGCAATTCATCAGTCAGTTATATTGACAACACGATATGAAGGAAGACAACAGATTGGTTGAAATACCGAAGATTTTTTTCATTAAATTCTACGTTTTTACGTACAAAAACCACACTCAGATTATGAAACACGCCAGTAGTTTGGGGCTCCGGAATAATTTTGACCATATTGTACACGAGCGCTTTTGTATTCCACTCATCGGAATACAGCCTCCATAGGCCGGGATGGAACCCATGGCCTCGAGCTGAGTAGCTGCAACGTCCTATAGGCACTGCGCTACGCAGCGGTTAAGCAAATAACTTTTAATACCGTTCCTAAAGTACGTACGAAGCCCCATGAAAAAAAAAAACTTGCTCATACGTGTACCTGTATATATAGTGACTGTCCAATCTTGCAACGAATACATTAACTTCTCTTCTTCAACGGAGTGATGACGGACCACTGGTACATTTTTTACTGCGTTCAGATAGCGCTTTCTAGTATCGTGCGTGATATTTCATCGTGGTTCGCATAGAATACTGTGTTCTATTGAACTGTGGACTGCGCACATATTGTTTGCAGTGAGATGCCAATGGCCCGCGTGCAGGTCTGCTTTTCAGTCGTTCATCTGTGTTCCTTCGATTGCACATCATGTGACGGCAGCGCCACCAGATCAGCAGGACGTCACGCTCTGTATGAGCCGTAGCGATTTCGTCGCCCGGCGATATACGGTGCAGCGTGCCTGCATTGATTATGACGTCGCGCCCTACATCAGGCCGCCGACCAGAGATGTGGATCGCCATTGTGATTTGAGATGCAAGGGTTTTAATGTGCCAAGGAAACCATGGAGCTAAGATTAACGCCGTGGTGGAGGGCTACGGATTAAGAATCCCAAGTGGTTCAACCACTTGGGATTCTTTTACGTGCAGGTAATTTGTAGTACACGAACATTTTTTGCACGTCACCGCCATCGAAATGCGGACGCCACGACCGAGAATCGAACCTAGTAACTAGTTTTCAGCAGTAGCACGTGACAGCCATTGCGACACCGCGGTGGGTACACGCTCGCGATTGTGTGAAATAAAATTTCCAAATCCAAAATTTCGAGACAAATATTCTGGCTATATCACGACGAACATCCAAGCGTTAGGAAAAGAAAACGACTATAAACATGAGATCGTTCAATCCTGGTATATCTTGGTTAATGTTTCACGTTAAACAATTAAAAATTGTGAAGAAAGTTTTTTGCACTATCAAATAAAGAACAATAAAGAAATAAAGCCAAGAACTAGAAACAAGAAATAAAGCCACGAACAATATACGTGTGCCACTGCTCCGACGACAGAGTTGTACTATCTATCCACCGCGATTTTAAGTATTTGTACACTCAATATATGCCAAACGGGGACAGCCGAAGCCAATTTGAGAATTCATAATACACATCCACGCTCTAAAAATTTGCGGGAGGTAATGGTGGTGTTCTTTCTTTGTATTCTTGTACCCCTGGTTCCTTTATTATATCATGCTGCATCAGAACACCGTCGATCACTTCGTTGGCACACGTAGTTCAAGCCAGTCGCACCATATTTCTCTCTTTTACCACCGTCAGGTCAACCACTTGGCAGGCGCGGCCGTGGGTGGAAACAGTCATTTGTGTACATAGGCCAAACCACGCGTAAAATATACCGCCAGCGCGGCTGTTTAGAGTACACGAACTTCAGGCGCCCCCGCGCCCGCTTTACGAAACCCAGCCCGCTCGCCTGCCGCCTTCACAAACAAGCTATTCAGGGTTGCGTTCTTGAACCACCAGGGCTGCAGCCATGCGCTGAAAGAAAAGCGAGGCACGCGCTGAGCGATGTGCCTAAACATGGCTCCCCTGCTTGCTTGTTGCCACGTTTGGCGAATACTTACGTCGGTCAAGTTTATCACAACCGTATAATTTCGTACAAAAAAAATTTGTAGAAGTGGCTCTAATGTCTGTGCGAGCTGCAAGCCTACGTATGGGTGTGATGGGTGCAGCACATCGATTTGCCTAAACTTTCTCCTACAGCGACTTCGGACGGCTTCGCAACTTTGCAAAATTGACCATTGTCGCCAAAATATTACTCTAGAAAGGTAGCAATTCTCAACAATTTAACATGTGGACCCACACTAACTACATTGGTGCGCTTAGAAAAGTATATGAATGCTTGGAAATTGAGAAAGATAAAGCGCCATAAACGACGTCACGAAACTGATTGAAGTCGCAAGCACGAATATTATATATAGTCAAACCCATGTACTAACCACCATTCCCACGGCAGCGCCAGACTTTCTCGTAGTAATTTTTTTGTTGGAAACTGTATGATGGCAACACTCTCGAACTGTGAGAACCGGCCTTTCGTTTCGGCACTCTTTCGTTGCCTAGCGAAGAGCAAGCGGTATCGTAGGATGAACCGGAGGCGTGACGTGAGGGGAATGCCTAATGTGCACGAGCGATAAGCGTGCTCAAAAGTAGCGCGACAGCGGTAAGGTGAAGCCGACCCGTAATGCAAATACGGAACAACAACAAGGAGCCGTAAACTAAAGTTGGTGATGACCGAACGATACTGCGCCCAAGTGAGCCGCCGTCGCGCACACTATCACTCTGTACAATAGTGTCGGACAGAATTGCTCTCACGGCCCAAAGTGGTGAGAAAGCCGGCGATTAGGCGGAGAAGCAGGCGTTCGGTTGAAGCCATTCAACGGAGCACTGCTATTTCAAGCTCGCGCAGACTTCTCTCGAGCGAGTCGACGGTTGTTCTCGTTAACATATTCAAATATAACAGTGGGCAATCCCTTAAAGCGATTGATGAGGAAATAACCTGCCGGACACCTTCGTTAAAGGCCCTATTCTCCAACATTGCCACTTTAAATACGAGACAGTGACGCTGTTTTTTTCGTGGTTCTGTTGCTTTAGCCGGCGTTACCCCATAGTCACGGCGAGAGTTCAAAAATATCGTATCCGAGATCTTCATCTCCCGTCAGCAATGTGTGGGCTGCCGTTGTTTACTTATGGTGATGATGATGCCATATTTAATGGCACTAACCCACTGTGGGAGATAGGCCACGAACTGAGTTCTAATATTATTAAAGAAAAAAGGACAAAGAAATGGATAATCGAAGACGAGAAAGAAATCGATAATAAATGGAATACAAAAGTGTATAATAACGTAGTCAGCCTTGTATAGACAGGTAGAGTATCGATGTTAATGATACCTAAAGTAAATGGTCGATGTAAAGAATAATTTAAATTTTGAATAATAATATTAGAAATATTATTACTGTGATTTTTTTTCTGTCTGCTATTTGAATTTTATAGTTTTGCAATTCATTGAAGGAGAAATAAATAATTCATAGAAAATGAAAAATATTAATACGGTAATCTTTTTGTGTCGCAGAGGTATTTATAGATAAAGACTCGGCAAACATTACTCTGGCTGTATCCTAATACCGATATTCCAAGTGAGAGTAGAACAGTACTGCATAAAGGCAGTCCTTGATTACGAAGGGGAATTCCCAAACATCGTTTTTGTTGAGTAGGAAACCGCCGACACGATAGTAAAGAGTCATCGATGGATTCCGTTTCATTGCCGAGATGGCATATAAAGGGGATACCGCCAGATCACATCTGGGCAAGTGAAAATTAGGTAGAATAATACGGCAACGCAGCCTCGTAAATGATACTTAGAATTGTCGGTTAGGACAGCATCGTCGGTTCGAAGAATAATTTAGGCGCATGCAGTCCGTAGATTTTTCTAATGAGACGCTCTTTCTGTCTTCAGTCAAAGAAAACTGCGTATATCTAGCCGCAATTATATGCGCAGTTTCCCGCAGCCCAGGTATCACCGGGCCATTCAAAGAAGCTTGCGCTAGCGAATCAGCTATTTCATTAAGATGAATGTCTCGGTGGCCTGGTACCCATACTAAATGAACTAAACTTAAGTGGGACGGAGCTAATACATAAAACGTCTTAAGAGCTGTTGAACTTGTAGACGCGTTAAGCGCACTGCATACAGAAAGAGAATATGTGTCAATAACTACTCTCGTAGCATAAAAGGGTAACTTTCGCAAAGCAAGAACTATTGCCGGTAGTTCGGCCTGAAAATTGATGTACACTCTGGCAGGCGAAGTGAATTATATAATCGAGCAACGGTGAGTAGATTCTCACGCCTGTCTTCTCTTCACACGAGGAAGCATCAGTCGTTATTACATTTATTGGGAACTGGGGCAAATGGTCTTGCAAAGTAGTATTAAAAAATGTCGGCTGTTGAAACTTAACGTTATTCGGAAAAGTGTCTGCAAATTCAACTTTGAGTTACAACGTGGACCTATCAAACAGAACGATTTTCCTAATACGATCATTCAAAGGTGATATAATTGTGCCTGCACAAATACAATCTGTCGGGTACATGCAACCGTGACCATGTGTTATCAAAACATCCTTCTTTCTGGGGTTTTACGTGCCAAAACCAGTTCTGATTATGAGACATACTGTAGTCGAGGGCTTCGGATTATTCAAAAAGTTAATTTGGTTCAGAAATAAATGCATATTCTGTACGTCGTAGAGGAGATTGGTAAGTTCCTAAGCAGGTTTTAACCGTAAGCATGCAGAATTTCGAGTGAAGAGGAGGTACGTCCTCTGCCTCGCCGTCCCACCTGCGTCCTTGTCGATGTTGCAGTGCTCGTCTGACCGCCGTCTACGCGCCATTACTGCCGCGCCGCTTTCATTTTTGTTGTTCTCACGTACAAAAGCCTAATAAGCACAGTTATATCAAAACGACGAAACAAATGCTCGAGCCATTAAGGTTGAAGCTAGCGCTGTAAACTGTAAATCATGAAGATATCATGCATTTTGTTGTTGTTTGTTAAGGCGAAGCTTTCTTCGGCGCTCCCCTATACACTTTGAGGTTGCGGTCTTGCCGCATATAGACAACTTCGGCCATTGCATATGTGGCGCGGGGAAATTTGTCCTTCATAGACACTGTAGTGGAGCTGATGATGATGACGATGAACCTCGGTCATGGCTCGCACCCACTAAGGGGGATAGGCCAAAAATCGGGCGGCAGTGGGTAGCTAACGAAAATTCTTATTTGAAAACGAGAAACGCGAAGTTACAGAAACAAAATTAAATGGTGTAATAATTCGATAACTATGCGAGCGACCAGTCAGACTAACTGAAAGGTGAATGTTAAAGGAGGTTACAATCAGGGAGCGTTAATATTAGTGAAGAATTTGAAGAAACCAATTTAGGTGAAATTAATGCACATCTGATCTGTAGAACAAACATACAATAATTAGCACGGTAATCGTCTTGTTTCAGTCAAATAATCATGTCTGCGCAACAAACGTCTCTGTGACTATAGGCCTTGTATTTGAGGCCCCAAATGATAATAATCCTGCTATACTTGGTCGTAATCCAATTTTGCAGAGTGTAGCTTCGAGTAATATTTCTATGGTGTGAATATCGCCTGCACAGACAGAAAAAGAACTTTAATGACGGTCCTGCAGAAGCTCCGTTCCCACTCTCAGGGAGGCGACGAAGCCGCGGGCCGCACCCACGTCGGGACGGGGAGACCGAGCTCCAGTGCCGCATCGTGGGCTCTCTGGACAGCCCAAAATTGGCGTGACGTGACTGGTCGGAGCTCCGAAGAGCAGAGCTTCATTCCTCTGCAGTGCATCGATGCGGGCCCCTCTGTAATGAGGGGCATCTCCAGCCAGAGCATGTGGTCTAAAGTACTACGTTGTCCGCAGCTAGGGCAGTCTGGACTAAAGCAGTCTGCACGATAAAAAAATAGTGTTCAATTGTTTCCACTTCCTTACAATTGTGGCATAGAGGGGACATCGTCAGACCAGCTCTATTTAAATAAAGATTCAATTGCGGGATACGACAGCGTAATCTGGTGTATGTAACTTCCAACTGCCTGCAGCAGCGTGTCCGACAGAAGGAGACGATTATAAGAGCGCGAGTTCAGAACGTCTCCAAATTCAGCCGCTTTGAACATATTCTATTCCTTAGCTCCGCCCCAGTTAAGTTTAGTTCATTTAGGAACAGTACCAGGCCACCGAAACATTCATCTTAATTAAACAGCTGATTCACTAGCACGCACCTTTTTAAATGGTCTGATGGTATCTGTGCTGTCGGATATTACGCGTATCATGCGGCTAGATATAGGCCACTTTCTGTGATCAAAGACCCAAAAAAGCATCTCATTAGCGAAATTCGCGGACATTATCGGCAATAATAATAATAATAATAATAATAATAATAATAATAATAATAATAATAATAATAATAATAATATTATTATTATTATTATTATTATTATTATTATTATTATTATTATTATTATTATTATTATTATTATTATTAACCTCGACCCTTTAGTTTACTTTAGGTTATAAGTTCTTCTTGTTCTACCTGTTTATGCAAGACTTAATACTTTATTGCACAGAATTTCTTTTCAGTTAATATCGGCTTCTTTATCAGCTTCAGTTACTTTTCTTTTTGTTTATTATATACCCACCGGGTTGGTGGAGTCTACAGTAGATTTGTGCCATTATACAAGGACTCATCATCTTCATCACGTTCCCACCTCTGAAGTTGAGCCGACGTGTCCACCAGCCGCTCTTGCCTAACAGGGATTTTCAAATAAATGTGGCCCCTGTCCCCTCGCTATACCGATCTCCACAGCATCTCAGACCATTGGGTGTGTGCACCTAAATAGGCATCCATTCTTGGCCACCTCCACTGGATTTGTGCCTGGATAGGACAAGCACAACCATAGGCACGAAGTGTGAAGTTGGATTGCAGAAAATCGATGTCGGGCACAAAGAAGTGATGAAGTCGGGAACGTAAGCAGCCGAGTGTGGAGAAATGAGAGAACGGAGTGAGAGCAGAGCGTGGATTTAGGAAGACTGAACTACACAGAATTAAATAAGCCGGCAACAGAACAGTCGAAACGTTGGCTACACAGAAGTGCGCTCAATTACACTCCATTTGCGCCATATTGTGCAGACTTTTTCGGCCGTAGCGCAAAATTTGCATACCATTCGCTTTAACGTGCATGCACACATCAAATAAATCATCGCTTAACAACGATTCGCGCATAAAGGTCGGATCCGTCAGATTTTCCTGGACGCCGTAATGCCTAAACAAAGTTCCACATGAAGCAAAATTGGAACAAACTGTTCTTTATTTTTCGCCAATTAGATTAATTTTTACAGAAAAGAATGACAAGTTGTCTGAGTTAAAACTTATTTGGTACATTATTTATGTAATTAGTAATTCTTTTGTTGAACTATCTATAGAATAAACTTCGCTCCACCATAATAACAGCACTAATGGCTGTGTGTCAACTTTCACGCACTTAAATCAGCAGTTGAGGCATCAACTAATAGGTTGGGACGGTACAGGTTGAAGCGCACCTGTTACATGTTCCATTCAAGCAATTTGAACGGACGTGGGACTGACTTTGTAGCAGGCATACTTAAGGAGTGATTTGAAAAAGCCCCTCAGCCAACTGACGTAGTACTCACGTAGGAAAGTTCTGGGCCAGTCCACTAGGAATGCTTTTTGTCAGCTGCTCACGCCAGCGGTGAGCACGTTGTTTTAAACATGTGTTCGTGTTGCAACTGGGCACTCTCGGCCATGCGAAATATCCGTTCCGTTACACAGCATGACGAAAACATGTGTCATGGCGACCTTGTAGCGCCAGCTCGACGGATATCGAGGCGAAGCGGCGCGCATTACATGCAACGTTCGCATTGCGTGTTTCGAACGCCAGAATTGCAACGCTGCATTCATCGCGCGCAGCGGAACGTACATGCGAACGAAATCAAGGCTCGAATGCGTCTTGGTTCACACGCCCTGGTTTAAAGCGACAGCGGTCTTCGCATCGCGACTGTGTACGCTCACGCAAGAAAGCGCCGAAGCGTGTACGAAAGAGACGTTACAAAATGCGGGGCTCGTGAAAACGTGAGTGCTTTCCACATCGTGGAGTTGGATTATCTCCGAACAACGAGCGACGGAGCACGAAGGTGTAAGCAGCGCACAACAGGCTAATGGTTGAGAATAGGGTCAATATGAGCTGTCTGCTTTACATCACACATTGCTACAGCCACGGTGTATTACACGCGAAATGTCCGGTACGATCTGCTCGCGGGAGTTGTCCTTGGTTGCGTTTCCTAACTGTCCGCAGCGGCAGCGTGATGCTAATCGCTACGGTTTATGAAACGCGATCAGTGCAAAGCCTGCACTGATGTTCCACCCCCCTCTGTCTTCGGTCCTCGATTCGCATTCAAACGAGGGCAGGCAGGCGCATCACCGCCGAGATGGGTGACCAACGATGCGACATCAGTTTTCTGCAAAAAAATTAACTGCGTTGTTCTCCTGAATCCAAGGCAATTGTATGACCTAATTCTAAGGCTGCGGAGGGACTCGGGAAATAGAGCAAGTCGACTTTCTGTTTGACACACAGAAAAAAAGCAAGCGAAAACATACATTATTTTTCGTTTCTATACCCTGTTCGACGGTTCCGCTTATCGTATAATGATTCCACGAGGTGCGAGGTTTCACGGGCTGGTGAGAACACAGTAGGAGTGAAATATATTCGCTTTCAATAGCTTGAGCTCAATAGCCCGAGTGGTTGCATTAACTGCATACATACAACGCTGAGCGTTTCTTCATTTCGTAAATGCGCTACCTTTAGCACAGACGGTAAACGAAAGATGGAGAGATGAACATAGGTTGGTAGAAATATAAGCCTTTAAAATTCTTACTCTAATGACGGCATGGATGTCGCCACAGCGGTGGTTCTGTTGCTATGGTGTGCGCTTCGAGAAATGGCCGCGGCAATCATGTTCACATGGCTGCTAACGCAAAAATTCTCAAGGCGCGCGCAACAAGCTCAACCGCTAGCACTGGATAGCCAATTGCCGGCAATGACGGGCAATTGATTGCCGGAAATTATTCAGTCTAACACCACCTGCAGCAACAACACAGCGTCACTGCCACGACTAGCGCAAAATATCAAGAAATGTTGAACATCGATAAGCGTGCAAGTTAAGGCTCGTTCACGCTATAGGCCAACACGACACCGATTTTGGTCTGCCGACTGTTGGCCACAGCGTTTTCCGTCCTGTAAACTGCTATCGCCAACACTCGGCAGATCAAAATCGGCGTCGTGTAGGCCTAGTGTGAATGAGCCTTTAGTCCTACACCCGTCCTTCGCGACTGACTTACTCCAGCAGCTTCACTTCCCATAGCAGCGAGGTCAAACGTGGAACCCAACTTGTTGCACACACGGTTAACGACAGCAGGCGTACGGGCGTAACCACCTTTAGAGTATAAATGGTAAAAGTTAACAGCAGGCTGCTGTGACATTCGTCGCGTGCAGGTAGGTACGCTTGCAGAAGCAATGGGTTCACGTTACCGAAACCCGAGGGTCAAAATTATTCCGGGAACGGCCACTACGGCGTGCCTCATAGTCATATCGTGGTTATGGCACGTATAAAGCCCCAGAATATACGTATTTCTTTCTTATTTAAGCTTGCACACAATAAGATTGTAGTGTAGACAGAAGAGATAAATCAGAGGCACACTTAAACTGCCTCTGTAGCTTTGGTCAAAATTTCCTGTCGTCCACCCACTTACTGTTCACCGTGATGGCCGAACCAGCGGCTGTCTTGAGCCGCGCCTGCGGCCGCCGTGGCCATTGTAAGCAAGCGAGCAAGTGCCGATCAGAAGGCGTTTGGCCAAATATGGCAGCGCCCATGGGTATGGTGCTGTAAGCGGTCTATATATTGCGTGCGCCTAGAAAAAGAAAAGCAGTGCAGAAACGCTGTATCATTATTCACTGGAGCCCATAGTGGTTTTGTCTGAAACAGCCGCTGCTTCACCGTTTCGAAGCCTAATAACGGAAGCGCGCCAGAGGTAAAGGCGTCACCAGCAATGTTCTTACATTCTGTGATAACATCACGCTGTCTGTTATCCATCGCTACCAATCACTCAATCGGCACCTCATTAGTTTTCTGGTTATCATCTGGTTATCAATAACGAAGCGATAAGCGCGTACGCAAACTAACCCTAACAGGCACTTCGCGGCGTAGAGTGCGTAAACACAAGCTCTGCTTTACAGTTTCATTACGTGCCTCGCTGCCTGACCCGCCTCTCGAAACGCGAGCTATACAAACGATATAAACAGGAGCCGGACGCGCTACGCCGCCTGCATACGATAGACGCTCACGAGGGCGCTGACATTTATATACATCTACGCGGCTCGCGGCGTCCCGATGGGACCACGCGGCGCGAAATGGGACCGCATTCGCAGAGGGCGTGGCTCTCCACACACACTCCGGCGCCGCTTGTTCGGGCCAGATCGGCCTGTGCGAGAACAGCTCATATCGCCGCGTTGCGATCGTTTGCACTTCCTCCAACAGGAGCACCCTGCCATTCCGTCGAAGCGGCTCGATCAGTTTCTTATACAACAGTGGCGCAAGCGCCCGACATTAACCTGCCTATACCGAAGGCCCAAAGAAATGGCCGATCTCAGGCTCAATGGTATACCCAGACTGACAGCGACGAAAGAAAAATGCGGTGCGCCGAGCAGCACGACCGGAATTCATAGCTCTGGTTTCTGTAACCTCTGTTCTTTTTGTAACAAACCAGACACAATCTATCTTTTTTTTTTCTTGTAGCTGCTTTTCCTCCCTCTGCAGAGTGTTTCTAGCGTACTCCCGACTACCTAGCTAGGCTTAACATTACCGACACCGAGCCTGTTGGGATTTGGTGCGTGTCACTCGGGTACCAGCCACCGGTCTATTACACCGTGCTCTGAACAAACTCATTGAAGCGTTCAAATAAGTTAATGCTGAGTGCCAACGGTCCAGTATCTACTTTCTGTGAAGCACGCCTTATCAAAGTCCTTATATTTACGCAATCTTCCCTTCTAATCCGAAGCTTTCCTCCTGAACCCTCCAGGACTTTCCTGCCCATGGCATCATGGTACTGCGCTGGTCCCCCAGCCCCGCTCCCTGAGTCTCTAACCGTTACTCACAAATCGCACGTATATTTCTCTCGTGCCAACGCCATCTAGCTATCTGAGATCATAGCGTGCGTCACATTGCGTAGCATGACTGCACGATGTCACTTGCGCGGGCGTGGCCGTTTCCTTTGCGCCAGAGAGGTTGGACTGAAATGGGCCAAATTATAGCACTTCCATGAAGAGCTTCACAAAAGCTTCGCTTCGCCTAGATTCCAAGATATGCGATGGAGCTGAATAACTTTTTTTAATGACATGCATTCTCTCGCTCATCCTTGGCACTTTGTGGTAGGTAGTTAGATTCCTGTCTCGCCTCGCTTTAAGGGACGTGAAATAACGTATTACCGCATGCTGCGGAAGCGATGTGGGAATCGAAGCTCTGCCGTGGAGCACAACAGCCCAGTGCCCTAATCATTGGGCCATAAGCGCACTTCTTTTTTTTATTAATTGCGTGGAATTATGAGTAATACTGTGCGAAAATTATTCCCATTAGCATTTAGACACACACGAAAAATAAACGAATGCATGATACGCAATCCAATTAAAGTTAAAAAATCGGGCAAGCGAGGACAAGCGTTTACATGCTAAATCCACTCAGGAACGGGATTCAAAGATTCCAACCATACTACGCATTTAAGCAGCTTCCTCTTGAAAGACAGACCTTGTCGACCGAGGTAGCTCGGCCTGTCTGTCAATCGTGCTGCTTCTTCATAATGAATAGTGCTCTAGTAATAAACAAATCAGACGGTGTATTGCTGACTGTATTTTTGAAAGGAAGGGACCGGATATCGACGCCTTCGGCATTTTGCCCGCGTTCGCTCAAAATGCGTGCGGCGTTGGTGACTGTTGCCGGAGCCTCTGATATAAATAGGCACTTGGTGCCGCAGCTAAACGTCGCCTCCCTTCCCTCCCCCTCCCCCCTCCCCCACGGCCTCTCGCGCGTCGGAAGAAGGCGCGTTTGCTCTACATATATGGTGATTGTAAAGGAGGAAAGAGACGCTTACTTCTGCAGCCCTTAAGCGAGCACGGCGCAGAACACGCGTTTGTTCTCCGCCGTGCGTTCACTTCCCGTGAAAGCGCGCGCCCCTCGCGCCCTTTCACTCGCACATACAGCGTTCGGCGCGCGGCGACGATTTCATCTCCATTGACGTCATACGGAACCTCACGGCGACGGCGACGGCGACGGCGACGGCTACGGCGACGGCGACGCCGACTGCAGAAATCTGCTTTTGAGTGTCCATATAATTGCTATCGCAATAAAACAAATCAGAAAGTGTATTGCTGATTGTCTATACCATAAGATGGGACAGTAAGTTCTTTGTCGATAGTTCTTTGTAAAATATTCCCAAAATAAAATGTGTCACGACAAAGAATAAAGCAGGGTTCTATTGCCTCGAGCTGGTTGCAAAGTCTACAATTTGCATTGCAGGATACATATACATGTTTCAATTGACAAGGTGGAACAGTGTGCAGCTTATAGAGGATGTTTTCACTGCTGGCGTTATAGACAATAGACAGTTTTAGCAGAGCGCCGCTTACGCTCCGCTCCGCTCAGATTTCAAGCTCTGAGATACTGCAGGAAATTGCGTAGATTTCGCATTTGATAAGCGCGTCTTGCCGAGACGCGAGCGACGCGCTTTCAACTCGGCTGCAAAACGACGAAGAGGCCAAGTAGACACGGTGTCACGTTCCGCTCAGTCGGCTTTGTAGCGGAGCGAGGGATGCGGTCTTCGTTCCGCTGATGGTATGAGCGTTGTGCGCAAGCGCACTATAGCGTTCCCGCTAAGCGGTTGTGTGGCATTCGCTAGCATATGCCGGTCTGAGCGGAGCGGACAGCAAGCGCTCAGCTAAAACACTCTATTATACGGAAACGGCATAGAACATCTTCATCAAACAGATACAAATACAGCTTTCGATACATCGGTACTGGGAAAAGTTTATGCACAGATGCTATATTTAGCGACGTTCAAACGCATAATTCCCTCGCTCCAAAGCTAGCAAGCTCTTCGAAACTCTCGGCGCATGCGCCTCGTGCCACTTTTTCGTCTTCATTCCTTGTAACAGCTCGCGCTTTGAAGACTCGACCATATCAGGGACCGGTGCCCGGTCCACTTTGGCCAGTAGCTTCCTCCCAGCAACTTAGACTACGTACAAGCTGTGCGACGTTGTACAGACTTCACCGTCGCGCAAGTTAAGTTTTGATATTTATTCGCGAAAGTACAATTGTCGTCGTCGTTTCAACATACATCACATCAAATAGCCATACGTAGGTACGATTGTATAACACGTAATGGCTGATGACGTCATAACCCGTGTCACTCTCGCATACGCCCGTCCAATACCTATGTAGAACTCAGCAATCGCCATGTCGTAGGCTGGCGTCGAACAAGCCGGCGTAAGATCATGCCATTGCCGTCATGCGATCCTCTACAACATGCTGGTCATCGTGCCGCTGTCGTAACGCGCACTTACGCTCGAAAGCCGTACCCACAACTACTCAATTTACAGGAACACGTTGGTCCACCTGGTATCGTTTTGTGGAACCCCACAAAATGCTGGATAGCCAGGTACCTGCAAAATGATTCGCATAACATAGATTCCCACAACGCTTCGGATCTGCACATTTGTTTTATTCGTTAAGGGCCCCGTGTCGTAGAAAGTCCGGCGTCGGTGTCGGCGCGGGCGCGCCGGCGTCGTTGGCGCAAATAATCATCCCGAACCACCCCTACCGCGCAAGCCCTCCGCGTAGCGCAAGGCGTTAGTGAGCCAAATTGAATTTCTCAAAGTAAAATCCGTCACAAAAATCGTAAGGTACGACTTAACCACAACCTACAGACGTGATAGGATCGGATTATAATTTGAATATACGAGAAAAAAAGCCTGATAAGCAGCGAGTGACCTTTGAATGCTCTCGCGTTCCACTCTTAAAGGCGAAGCTTAAGCGTGCTCCAAATTTCGTGGGCATGAGACATGATTCGAGGCCACGACCGCAACGACGACTCCGCGGCTTGGTCGCATTACTCGTGAAAGTCGAAGAGCGGTCCGGAGCACAACCCGGAAACAGGGCGGCGAGACGGCGCTCCATCACTTTTGCCAGCGCTCTCGAACATGACAGATCTCAACTGCCCGGCCCGGCCCGACTCTTTCGGCAGCCGTCGAGTGCGAGCGATTAGGGAACGCGCGCCGCACGCTCCTTAGGTCAAATCATTACGGGCGCGCGTGTATACATACACAGGACGGCGCCGCCACGCGCGATTTTAACGCCCGGTGCATACAAAGCAGTGGCTGCAAAGTCCGATATTCCGTTATATTGGCTTACGCAACCGGAGCAAATATACGCACTGCCATACAAGAAGAAAAAAAAACACACAGGGCGAACGATGAAGGACAGCGCTTAAATATTCGCGCACCGCTATCAATCTGTCCTCATTTTTCTCAAGCCAATAGCATGTCTGCCCTCGTACTTTTCACTGCGTGCTCAAAAAGGTTCACGTCGCAGCGATTAGGGTGCCGAATGTTGTTCAAAAGACTAAACACCGTCCAAGGTATAATATACGCATTGGGAGCACTGCGTTTTCGGCTCTTATTGGTCTACTCTGCGTAATCCAGTTCATCTTTTTTTTTTTTTTGTTCAGACGGAATGCACGATTAGCTCGGGCGTCAGCTACAAGCCACATTTGAGCCACGAAAGCGTCAGACCGGGAAGGAGTAAAACGAGCATTCTGCACAAGGGCGCGGCAGAAATGATGCCGAGTGCGTGCCACTCTTAATTCTTTCCTTCTAGTCAAGGCGCTGGAGGGTTAGTTACATATATGCGCGGATTAGAATTAAGGAACGTAGACCCCGTCATGCAAATGTCCGTAGGCATAGTTGCGGTTCCACGTTGGCGTTTCGGTTCAAGGCAGCACCCACTGCGAATATGTCAACGCCATCGCAGCCGTTTCCAAGAAGCCAAAGAAAGAAAGAAAGAAAGAAAGAAAGAAAGAAAGAAAGAAAGAAAGAAAGAAAGAAAGAAAGAAAGAAAGAAAGAAAGACGAAGTGCGCCGCGCAGTGCATCGGATGAGACTGCGTGGGAGGCTCGGCATTCAACATCCGGAAAAGCTGGGAGTGAACGAAACTCGCTCGCAGTGACTCGTCCTGTGACTCACAAGCCCTCGGAATGTGGCGGAAAACAAGAAAGCCACAACTCCTTGTACTTTTTTTTTCTAGGTGTGTCTAATTGTCTAATTGAATTGAATGAGAATACGAGCCTGTGGATTGGAATATGAGATGGTACAACGAATACTCCCCTTAAGTTTATTATCAAACAGGCAGCGTGTTTTAATCACATTTAAATAGCAAGAAACAATGTTCCCTTCGATGTAAATATATCAAAGTTGACTAAATAATATATCGTCTCAACTGACGCTAAAGATCCGAAGAATGCCTAAAAACTAAACATAATCGATCGGGCTCGATACCTGAAAGATATCGCAAAAGAAAAGCAAAAAATAAAAACAGAAGAAAATAAAATAAAAACCATCGCTCCACTCGTTATGTACAAACCCTGTGCAAATCACTATTGGCGCCATATTTTCGGTAAAGATTAAGGAAGCACATTTCAGACGGCTTTGCGGCACTTTCCCACCCAATGAGCACTAACGAGTGCTCTTAAACCGTACTGTTTGGTTACAGGCGAGTAATAAAAAAATGTCTGCTATAAATTCTTAAATTGAGTACAACACCAAAAAAACTGGTCTCCAATCCATGCTGTCAAGGTGGTCGGACAGCGAAGCTGTAAACGACCACTGGAGCGATTACCCATTGCGACGTAGTTTGAAATTGTTCGCAAGGCGCCATTCAGGTGCATTTCACCTAATTACTAGCCTAAGATGTTTCAACGGCCTGCGACTTGACTTGCTCCTCTACTCCGTGCCCCTACAAAGAGTTGGACCTGAGAGGAGAGATGTGCACTTGACCGCAGTTTCGCCGCGCCTCGTATGCACGCCGTTCTTCAGGAGCCCCAATTATACGTGGCCTTCCCATATCAATGTCACCACTCAAATTAGTTGCTAGGCGGGTTCTTCTTTTACGTACGAAAGTGTAGTTGCGTCACTCCATGCTTCGTATGCTACACTTGCCGCTAATTAAAGCCCAAACACACAACGAAAAAAAAGAAAGCGTCACCGCAGTATGCTACGATATAGCCCTTTCCGTTCTGTCTTTGCGCTGCAGTTAATGGAACGCAGCATCAAGAAACGCAATCCTCCACTCTTTCGACTTTCCTGCCTAAACATTGCGTCAATAATGGATAAATCTCGTCGATTCCGGTTATCTAAAAAAAAGAAATCTGACCGTTTTCACAAAAACCGAGTTATTGAGAGCTATGTCATGATTTAGCGTAGCACTCGACCTTCTCGGATGGTGTTGTAACTATATAGGTGCGGTGTGACATGTTGGCGCGATGCAGTACCCAAGGCAACTGCAGCACGGCAAAAAAAAAAAACAGCCTCCGTTCCACCCAGCGAAAGTAGATGCACAGCGAAGCTGTTGCCGACGTTAGACAAGCACCACCACGACAAGCGACTCAAGCGACGTACGTACTGCACGTGTGCGGAAGTGCCGGATACGTGTTCACTCCTTTAGGGCCTCCGCCAAGCCAAGGGCGTTATTGAACCAATTAGATTTTACAGAAATCCAATTAGGCGAAGTAAATGGCGTAAAGATATTCGTTAAGTACGACTTACGCACAAGCTGAAAACTTGATGGCTTCGGATTGCGATTCGAATACACGAGAATAACGACATAGTCACGTTAGATATCGTCTGATGACGCAATATGATTACGCAATCACGTAAAAATGCGACGTCACACGGTGACGTCTTCGTCAAGCGATGATGTCACCTGATGACATCATGTGATGCCTCTTGGAGGAGCAGCACCACTGTGCGCTTCCCTCTTTTTTTTTTTTTTTTTTTTTGCACAGTCTTCGGGATCGACCCACATTGTGCGAGCACCGTGCACGCGGACACGAAATATCCCGACCAACTATAGAGGCTGACAGCTCCGATGTAAAAACGAAGTAGTCTATTCTCGGATGGTCCACGGGAAACGAGGTACTTTAACCTTCCTACGCGTAGCGCCCATACGTCATTTTATTTTAGTGTTTAATCACTGCGTGTGAACGGGGCCGCGAATGCTCTCGTAGGACTCCGCCCTGCTCGCGTTCAGCGGCCGCTCGCTGACTGTTGATCGCGTAAGTGCCACTTTGCACGCGTTCCGATCTAGCATAGTGCGACATTGCTTCGGGGCACAAACCCGTGCGGCGTGAATGTCGTCCTGATGCGGGCGAACCTTTTATGGATCGCGGCTGTTGATGTTTATTGATGGGGAACGTAAAAGAAAATTGGCCAACTATATCAATCGCCTACGCATCCGCCTTGTTGCGCAACACCACAGCGTAATGGCTTTGGTGTTGCGCGGCTAAGCTCGAGGGCGCGGAATCAAAATCCCCGGCCGGGCGGCTCCATTTTGGAAGGGGACAAAATGCAAAAAAACACCCGTTTACCGTGCGCAGGGTGCGGGGCAAAGAAACTCACGTCCTCGAAATTAATCCGGAGTCCACCACTATACGGCGTGGCTCATAATCATATCTTACATTTGGCACGTAAAACCCCTGAATTTACTTATATTTTTAAGAATCGGCTACGAACGTATCTTTGAACCAACGTCTCTTGATATTTTGTTCGTTGTGTTTCAGGCACAACATGCAACGCAAGAAAAGGATCAGCAACACGGGCGTGGTGCAATAAACAGTGTCATTTCTTGAAAGGTACGGATCGACTGGATTAGACATACACGATTAGAACAGACGCTGCTAATTCGCTCCGCCATTTTTCTGCTAGCATGGTTGCCAATTGCGTGCGCAGACTAGGTTAGATAGAGCGGGTGCGGAACTACAGTTAGCTTCCGTAGTTATCAACTGGATGTAGAATCTCAGCAAAATATAGCGAATAGGGACACTAAAATTGTCTGGGATGGGACGCAGTCTTACTCAGTACATGCCTTGCATCGAAGAAAATTGCATCGAAGGAAAGCTCGTCGCTCGGACAGTGTTTGTGCAAGTGCTGTCTAAATTTATGACAATAAAAAAATTATAACGAATTAAGGAGGCAATATCGATGCAAAGTTCAAGGCTTGCTAGTTTCTTTCTTTCTCTCTTTCTTTCTTTTTGGGTAGGTTATTGGCCTCACTGGTATGATATGCTAGTTAAAATTTGGTGGAAAATTCTTGAGACAGAGAGGGACAGTAGGCAGGACACAAAAAAGCACTAGCAGCACTTATGTGTGTCCTGCCTACTGCTCCTGTACCAAGGATTCTATACTAAATAATTGCAACCTTGTGTTTGTCCCGTCTGAAAAGAAAAATGTCGACGTAAAACATGGCAATAAACAATGCAAGAAGTGAAAACCCGTTACACGACAACATACTGACATCGAGATCAAACACCCAGCCGAATAGCTTCAGCTCGCTTTACTAAAACCCTAAACACATATTATTCAAGCTCGCACAATTATTTCGTAAAGAAGTGTCTCGATCAGGAGTGTTCCAATCAGAAATGTTTCAAGGTGTACGCGACACGTTCTAGGTATCATTATATCCATCGGCGTTCTTGCTTTTGATGCACTATATATCTCGACGAATCGCGCACACAGCGCCTGAAGGGAATATCGGCCATTAAGTTATCGGCGTGGATTTCAGCCGGAGGCACAACGTGGGAAAGTTACACAATGTTCTCTCACTACCAAGGCGCGGCACGCGACTCACCGTATACCGACGTTATAAGGTCGGTGCATACGTGACAGCGACAGGAACCGCCGCAACAAACGTTCAAAACGTTTCAACGCTGGCTTCTTATCACGCGGCCAACCGCAAATCCTGCGGAAATTGTGCGGAAACAAGGCCTACGCGTGAGCAGTGGTGCTTGGTTGGAGCTTCCAATGCGAAAGCCGCTGACAATCTGCAGTAGCTCTCGCTTCGGTTGCTGGCTCCTGGGGAGCGCACTTTCCCCTCGGTAAAACAGCTTACACGGCGAGGAAAATCAAGGCGCATCGCCAACGGTGTCGCCAGCGTCACCATTTCTTCTTCGCATTCGGGAAACTTGCTGATCAGGATTGTGCCGCCGTGCCAGCGGAAGCACGTTGTCTCACTCGGTCGTGCGTTGCTGTGCTTGATAAGTTCGGCCACTGCGCGTGCCGAGTCGACCACGCGCGGTTCCGAGATGTCGGATACGGCACGCCACGCTTTCCTCGTGGCATCACCGCGCTCATCGTCCTCGAAAGGGAGGCCCCACGGGCCCCACGTGTACACCGCCACGGAAACCTTCATAACCTAGCCGCTCGAAACTGTGGCCACATTTGTTGGAGAGCGCTTTACGAGACATGAAATGCTCAGCAAATGAGGATAATGAAGCCGGTCTGTTAAAGCACACCCGGATTGCGCATGAGTATGAAGTTCACGTTTTCAAGTCCATATCGAAATAGTGATTTCTGTGAGAAAAATACTTAATGTTTTGTTTTTGTTTCTTTTCTCTCACTCTCTCTCTATGCAGGTGTACGTTTTCATTAATGACCATGCATCTGTTTTCGTTTGTGCAGGAGTTCACACTGCCCTGTATGGGCTGTAATCTTTCGTTTTTCTCTTTACTTTTATTCAAAGCCCACAGAGCGAAATCTGCCAAACATCTTATATCGTTTATAATGTGTCTACGCGAACGAATACATGGGTGCGAAATTGCACATTCACCATGGACCCATTACTAGTCAATGTATATATGGGTCCACACAGCTTCTTCGGTAATTACATTTTGAGCTATAAACTGAGCAAAACTGAACTGAATTGCACACGATTATCGGCTTCTAGTTCCGAGGAGGACATCAGAATGTAGCTGAGGACACCAATTGCGGGTAACGGAGTAACAACAGGTGAGCTGTAAAGGGCATCGCGCATTGTCAGGCTTTATTCGCCCACACATCAATTGAAAATAGCTGACACCAAAAGTAAACGCAAACTAAAATGACACCGCAAGAGGGGGTAACAGTAATAACAACAAGGTCTAAAAATCCACAACGCCTTCTTTTCTCATCATATTGGTACGAAGAAGTAGAGTACGGTTTAAAATATTACGGCACCAGCAGCAAGAATGGCGATAGTTCTCTGCAACATTCAAGACGACTGCGACGCATTTAGCTGAAAACGCGACTGCACTTGTGCAACCCCCCCAAAAAAACAATGTTGTTTTGAACGAGGCTAACTTTGTACTAATGCTTGACGAATTATTTTACTAGTATTTACTCGGAATGTTCGCAACTATTTTGCCACTGGCTTTGCCGCAGACTAGCCATAGCTCACTGATTAACAGTGGATTGCATTGAGAATAATATTAGGTAGTCATATTCGGAAAACAAAAATTGAATCCTAGCGCGTTGGTGCCGGCGAGTACGTGTTTTTCTTGAACCACTTAAGAGGCTTCGACGTCATCAATATTGATTCTATCACATGATTGATCACTGAGTATATGAGAGGTGATGGCAAACCGTTTATAGCGCTCGCACGAAGCGACTGTCATGCCGAATTCATTTTTTCGGAACGTGCAAGCCCTCACCGCAGTAATAACGCCCAGTGCATTAAGACTATCCGATTTTTTTACGGCGTGCCAGTCCGTGGCATCACCCCGTCGAATATGATTCGAAAAGCAGATTATAATTAAGGAAGCGGCACACTATAGGGCACTGTGAGAAGAAGTAAAATAATAGCGAGAAGTAGAAATACATCATCAATATCGGGCCACTTGATAGACGTATCAAAAGTTCTTTGGCGACTTAGCAGCAAGTACGAGAGAAATAAGATACCATGACGTCGCACCTCTGAGGTCCTGGATATATGACTGAAACCTCGTTCACCTCATTGCAAAGCTTCGTTCACCTCATTGCAAGAGCTCACTCGACAGACGGCCTGCCGCTTCTAGGAGCAAAGAGCATGATAGGTAGTGGTTATAACACATTGCAAAGTGATTATATATATATATATATATATATATATATATATATATATATATATATATATATATATATATATACAGGGTGTTTCAGCGAACACTTTCAAAAATTCTTAAAGGTTACCTGTTGTAGATAGCACAATTCTAGTTCATGAGCTGGTCTACTCGAAGAGGCGGACATTACTTTCACAAGAAATTGAAATGCATAATCGAATAATAACAAAAATTTACTAATGAATTTTTACCTAATTACCTGATGGCCCATATTGCAATTTACAAATCGTAGCCGTGGAGTTCGCAAGGCGGATCCACTTGGAACGAATTCTCGGGATGACACCAGTTTTTAGATATTAATTCCCGAACTTTGCGGAGAAATGCATTGGCGTTCCAGTTAGTTTCTTAACAAAACATCGTTTTATGCATTGAAGCACAAAATAGTTTTCCTAGATTTTCCGCAGCAAGCACACGCTACTTCTTCCTTGTTTTACCCCACTTTATACGTACGTGTTCTAAGGCATCCTGTTCTCGCTTCGAAATGTAAAGGGCTTCCCTTTCAGTTATCATAAAATGATTCTTTCCTGATTTCATTTTTTTTCCTTTTAGGTAATTACTCATAGCAGGTTTATTTTCCATTGCCGCCATTCATGAGATTACCTCAGCCTCTCTGACTTTGCGTTCGACGTTCTTTGTTGCCATGTTGCTTACTAAACCGTTCGCATACTTGCTGGTAAGCTCCCTAATTTTTTTCCTCCTCTGTGACTGATTTTTTTTCTGTGCAAATATCTGAAGGGTCTCGCAGCCATTTGCTTTCTTCCATGTTCCTCAGTCGCCCTTCAAAATCAATTTTACTCTGAGCTCCCCTCACTTCAAGAGTTGTCCAGACCATATCACCCTGCACAGCTTCATAGTAGTCTTCCCGTGAGCGTCCAGTGCAAGGCGTCCCACTGACCTTTGGTTGCCATCGAGTCCTGATTGTACCCCTAACTTCACGAAAACAACCACATTTCCAAATCTAAGTTCTGGAACCCGTACACCTTTCCCCATAGCCCGGAGCACCAAATACCTATTGTATCCCCATATATAGAGCTCTGTGTTTCATTATGGCCCCATTTCTCTTCTCCTTTGCCGTTGTCTTCCCCTGTGTTTCCATATATCCATTGCGTTCGTTTATCCATATACCAAGGTATTTATATTCTTTTACCCGAGGTATTTCCTGGCACTGTATTGGCACTGTATGTTAACTGTTTTAATTGAATACCATCAATTAATTAAATTAAATAGAATTTACCTGCATTGCTAACCTGTATTTTACTGATGTAATTATGCTCAACGGCCTAAATGAGTGAATTCACTCTTTTCCCCCTTACCTTTATAAATTAAATTCATCCTACTTTGTCGCCAACTGTTTGGTATTAGCCTATCTTGTAACCTTTATTCTAGTGTTTCAAAAGAGATTCCTTATTTTTTGGTCCTAGTTGATTAGTCAGCCTAACGGGAACCTGGTTTAACCCTTTAGCTGTGCACTTAGGAATTTTCTCTTCGGCTTTCTTCCAGTTGAAATTTCTCAGCACCAGCCCCGGTGCTGGGAGTGTTAGTCATGCACCACCACTCTCGGAGCGATGATGGGCGGATGTGGTACATCCTTTTTTGCCCGATGTCGTCACGTGACACGTGAACTTAGGAGAACAGGCAAGTGGATAAAAGACCCTCGTATGCTACCTAATGACATCAAAGCTACCAGGTTTGAAACCCTCGCTATCAATGGACGAGAGATGAAGGGAAACCGAGGGGCACGACTTTGGTTAATCATATCCATATAAA